>NC_031799.1:2266662-2323973 GCF_001522545.3 Parus major | reverse complement strand
TTCTCTTTCTCTTTCTCTTTCTCTTTCTCTTTCTCTTTCTCTTTCTCTTTCTCTTTCTCTTTCTCTTTCTCTTTCTCTTTCTCTTTCCCTTTATTTATTATTTCTTTAAGGGATAGTCAAGGCTGTAAATTAAACTGCTTGAGTTGGCTTTGTGGTTTTTTTTGCATACACAGCAAGGATAACTACACATCAAATTTATGAGCATCGTGCAGGGGTTGCTATGACAACCCCTCCAGCCGCTATACACCAAATAACCTTGTCATGTGAACATTTATCACAGGCACATCAAGTGCAGCATTGCTCGGTGCAGTTCTTTGGCTAAACAGCAGGATTTTTTCCTGAATAATAATTGGTCATGGCCTTTTCTGCTATGAGTCAAAATTAATAAACTTCTAGATTTTAAATTAACCATCGACAGGACATAATCTGAGCGCTGCTCTCCACAGCTGTGGTGCTTGGAGAGAGGAAACTTTGCAAGGAGCACTGCTCCCTTCTCAGGAAAACTGTGGATTGTTATTTTATTGCCATTATAACCTCTCAAAACCCATATATAAAATGACAGGCTATGTCTGTGTGTGCACAGAACACATTATTGGGCTGTAAATGAAATGTGAATTTTAACTATTGAATCATTTGTGGGAAATAAAGCTTACTTCTCTTTCCTTTACTTTTCTTTTTTATTTTTTTTTTAAGGAACTTCTAAAGCCAGAACCACATTCTAATTCTTCACACCCACCTTTAGTGATATTTTTAGGGAAAATTTTGCAGGCTGAACACCTGGTCCTTCCGTAGGCCAGTTGAAAGGCTTTCTTAAGCATTTGAGCTCTTCCCTGCACACCCACATTTTAAAGAAAATACATGAATATTACTGTTTCTAATTTATAATTTCAGAGGGTAAGATTATGTATGAGGGATTAGTGAGCTGTGTAAATTGCTACAGCAATTTTTATACAATGGTATAAAAATTACATCATTGGCAAACTCCTGCTCATGCACACGAGCAAATAGATAGATTTATCTTTTTGTTGTTGTACCTGAAGAAATAATATCTTAAGCTGTATGCATAGAAATTTTAGAAATCCTCCATCTCTAGTGTAGTTTTCATACCTAATGCTATAATAGGGTTATTTTAACCACATTTTCTTAAATGCCCAAATCAGTAAAGAGCTTTGTAAATTACAAAATAGCAACGGCATAGTGAGCAAATACCAGCAATGATCTTTTTTTTCTCTAATAGGCAGGATTAGTTGAAATAATGTATGGTCTTGCCCATAGGTGTGTTTTTAAATCTTTTTCCATTGTACTGCCCGTTCTCATAACCACCACACCCAAATCAAAACTTGTTTTACTTGTTGGGAAGATTGCTGTGGGTTTGAAATGGGCACCGTCAGGAAAAAAGCACCATGTCTTTAACCTGTGTTCACTGTTTGTTGCAGAATGAATTGCACTTTTCCCTGTACATTTCTACTTTTATCCCTATAAAGGGATTTTACAAGCTGAGATGGAGTCATGCACATCGCAGATGGCAATATTCAGTCAGGTGTATTTTTTGCTGGGTGACTTCAAAGCTAAAGCGTTTGGTGGGAAGTTATTTGGCCAAGCACAAGTTTTTTGTCTTAAGCTGGGCATCACAGGGCAGTATTTTCTGCCTTTAAGAGATGCAAAATGTCAGATTAGATAATTTAATTTTACAGATTAACCACATAGACCTCTCTTTATATTTTCGCATCTCTTGTGATACAATTTGTGAGCACTAAATGCTAATTTTTTATGATGATTTCCCTTGTGAAGAATGCCTTCCTCTTCACCAATAGTCTTAAGCCATTGGCTGATAAAATAGGCTGGATTTCATGCACAAATCCATGGATCTTTTGGACCAATTTTATTAATTTTTGACAGCCTACATGAGGCCTTGCTAAATTCTCTTTAATATTTCCAAAGACCTTCAGGGAATTAGATACACAACTCACTTTCTATTGAGACCATCAACCTTGATACATTCCTTCCCTTGCAATACTCAAAATTTTCTTTATTAATAACCACGTGTGGAGGAAAAACAAATACCAGCTTATATATCCAAAGGTAGAGTCCATTTATTGAGCAAATCAATATGTGTTGGGAAAAAATTACAGGGTTATTTGATTTTATAAGGCAGTTGATTTCTGAATTCCCACTCTGTTGTACATGCAGTAGTCATAAATATACAGCTGATGTACAATCAGGGTTGAGGATGAATCCTCCTGGGGTCAGCTGTGCGTCAAACACCTTTGTTTTTTTATACTTCTAGCCTCTGAAGAGATGAGTCACCTGCTGTAGCTTCTCACTTGTTCTTCACCTTTTCATCACCCGTTGTTCTGAGAGGCAAAGGAGCTGTTCAAACAAGGAATCACTTGTAGGAGGCACACTGGAATTAAGTTCTTGATCTGTTGAACGCGTTTGCCAGAGCTGTTGAAGGGCTGTTTCAAGTGCAGCAGTCATTGCTCATGCACTCTGATTCTTCAGAAACCCTGTCCAAGAGGACTATGAGGTATCTGTGACTTACACAGACACTCAGCTGGGAAAGAGGTCTTCTGCTGCGTGAAAAGAATTCAAGGGATGTCTGTGCTTTAGAAGTTTAACTAAAAATGTTCCTGTGAAATGTCAGGCTATATCATACAGGAGCAATGCATGTTCTTTTCTATCTGCCTGTCTAGCTTTTCCTACATCAGCTATTCCAATACCAAAACCATTAGGCCATACTTTTTTTTTTTATTAAAGGTTTTGTTTTTTTTTTCTTTAACAGAATTCCTACCTGTCTCCTCTGATCAAGGAGATCTCAGAAAGAAACAAGTGAGGTGTGTCAGGATTATGAGGCCCTTGCACAGGGTGCCCAGAGCAGCTGGGGCTGCCCCTGGACCCCTGGAAGTGTCCAAGCCCAGGCTGGACAGGGCTTGGAGTAACCTGGGATAGTGGAAGGTGTCCCTGCCCATGGCAGGGGGTGGGAATGGGATTAGCTCTAAGGTCCCTTTCAACCTAAACCATTCTATAATTCTATAATTCTGTTTTATAATCTATGGGTTTATGTGCTTATTTCATGCACAAATGGAAAAGCAAAACCACCAGCAGAAATTTTGTTCCTGCAGCCATTTTTGATGAGAAAAGCAATCAGGTTAATTCTAATGGTATTTTTCTCATTGTGACAAGTAGCATCTGGACATGAAAATGTTGCCTTTTTCCCAACCTGGAAATGAAACTTGTGATAATTTTAGTATGGAGTTAATATAAAAGAGGATCTTTTATAACTGCCTTCAGGAGCAGTTATAGAAAGATATCTACAAAAGCCCACCCCCCCCAGAGATCAGTACATTTTTATAGATTTTAGGAAATTAGCATAATTGATAAGAAGCACCAGTTAGGAGGACAAGAGGTGATGTGATTCCCCTCCAGGTCAAGCCCCTTCTCTGGAGCCCCCCTCAGCACTGGCTGTACTTTTTCCATGAGAATGTATCTCCAAGAGTTGTCCTTGGCCATGGTTCCCGGGGAAAACAAGATAGGATAGGGGCCTTGTACCCTCTGGGGCCTTGGAGCTTTAGAATTGTTTTGTCTTTCTGTTTAGGGAAAGGCCATGGAAAAGTACTGGGAAGACTAGCTACTGAAACAGCAGACTAGAGAGTTACAAGTATATGTGTGATAATATAGGGAACATATAGGAGAAAAAAAGCATAACCCAAACATCATGAAAAGAAATTCAATTTCTGTTCCCAGGACAAATGGAAAAAATGTAACAACGTTGGGCAGCTGCATGGCTTTCCACTATTATCAGATAAAAACTCCAAAAATGCAATTTAAATACCAGTACCACCAAATCTAGACTCTTGTGTAAGCTTAGAAACCAGTTCTGAAGGAAGGTTGAGTAATTTTTGTAGACTTGGGTGACTCAACACTTTGCTTACATTACTGAGTTGATTTTCATACAGTCAAATGATTCCTAGGTTAAATACAGAATTATACATTTTTTTTATGGTTGTTTGATGGGTGTTAAGTACATTTTGTTCCATGGCACTTTCACAAAAAACTTTGAAACTTCTTGAGCATCATGTGCCAAAGTCAGGCTCTGTCACAGAGGCCAAGCTGTGGGAAAACAGTGTTCCCACCTCTAGCTGCCATGACCCATCACCAGCCCACAGGGCTAACAAGAAGCTAGCAGCCCTCAGAGTGTTGAGCCAAACTTTGAAGCTGAAAAACTCACAGATTTTCAAGGTTTTCTACAATTCTCACTGCAAAGCTTATTAAGAGCGCTGGCCACAAATAGATACAAATATATACAAACAGAGATTAAATTATATATATTTTCTTCAGTAATGGGAGAGCACTGCTACTTTGCTAAGAAAATTTATGCTGAAATTCTTAGCCATGTTAAAAACTAACTGGATTTTTATGATGTTGCCTTTTTCTTTATTGTCATGGCTCTCATATCCCATCTCATGTCCCATCATCACATCCTTCTTGAAAACCAGTCATTTCCATTGGTGGGTAAAGCTCTAAACAAACTTTATGAAAGTTCTCTGGAAGTCTCTCAGAAAATGGGCTTGAATAGATGCTCTGACTTGAAGAAAAATTTAAAATGCATAATTAAAACTTGCAAAAGGCTAAACATCAAGAAATAGGAGTAGAATGTTCCATAATAAATAAATATTGCAGTGCTTAGACAGTGACCAAATTTTAAGGAAAAAATTTATGCTGAGAAAGCAAACAGAGATTTAGGAGCAAACAGTATTTATTTGAAAGAATTTTTCTGGTGTGAAGTATTTCATCCTATACCTTATCTTCTAAAGTTCTGAAATATTTATCAAATATTTATCAAAGGCTACAAATTTCTAGTTTGTTCAGAAAACGTAAAAAAAAAATACTATTAAAACAATGTTTTCCAATCTGAGATAATATGGACCTTTATGCCTTCTGAAATCATCCCAAATCCTTGGAGGACATAGCCATTTTCTAGTTTATTTCTGGATTTGGAAGATTATTTCTCCATCTAGTCTTGTGAAGGCTTAGCTCAGTTAGGACCTTTTTCCAGATGGGAAAGGTGAAACATGGAGTAAAACTGGAAGAAGAAAGCACAGCTCTGACACAAGCTTATCCTAAGCTTGAGAAAGAGCATTGTGATCACCTGGTGATTGCAATTACTTTGGAATAAATCTGGTGTTATCTTAATGACCCCCAGAGAACATCAGTAGCAAAAACTGGAGAAGAATCTGACCCTTTCATGACTTAGAGTACTTCAGAACCAGAGGTAATCACCTAGAAGTGCATGCAGAGGAGACTGACAGAAGAAAATGCATCTGGGGAAAGATGGATAGGGAACAAAGGATGCTGAGTCTGACACGGTAACTTTATCCTTGGAGTTCCATCGCTTGATGGAAAACTGATTTTGCAGGAGGTCACACTGTGCTTGTTGTCAATTTAAACACACAAAAGAACTATTAGTTGTTCTGTCAAAATTATCAAAGAATCTATGTAAAGTATTGGAATTTTCCTTCTTTTAGGCACAACACATGGTTTTCAGGAAAAGGGACAAGGCTGGAAGCAAAAGATTCTGGAAATGTACCAGAGTCTGAACTGACAAAACATCAATCTGAAAAGCCATCAGCAAGGTCAAAGCACTGCTGATGAGGAAATAAGTGATGTATTGCTGCTCATCTGGTGAGCAGCAGCAGATGTGAGGGCCTTGCAGGTTGTCTTCCTAGGCATGGAGAAATCAGCACTGAAAGTGCTTGTTACATGGACACATCATGCTGGGCAAGCTCAGTTTACTTTCTATCCAACAGCCTGGAGTATAGACATGGATATGCAGAACACACCCATCCTCTCTCTGAAGCTCTTCAAGCTGCAAGGTTTATTTCTAAATTGTCTCAAAACCAGCTGTCATTAGGCAGAAATCAAACTCTTTTGCTTCTTCTCCCTTAAAATACTGTATAATAGTAGCGAAACAAAACCAATTTTTGAGTCAAATCTGTGACTCTGCAAGGAAAGATATTCCAGGGCTAGCTAGGAACATTAATGCTAGAACATGGTTAGGTCAACTCATGTTCTAGCATTTGCCACACTCCATGGCTTCAAGGTCCAAAATTTATTGTTACAGTCTGTAAAGATTATTTGTTTTTTCTTTTTAAATTTTATTATCCGAGAATGTCATTGTATTCCCCACAATGTGCAACATATATATTCATGGACACCTATAGCTTATAGCCCCTTCCCCCTCCTAATGACTTCAGTTTTCTCTCTAATATTTCCGCTCTCAACAATGAATCAGCTCCCCAGTATTCTCTAATAAACTAGAAAGAATAATCCTGTCCATGAGTATCTCAATGACCAGGTAATATTTCAAAAAGATTAATAAAAATTAAGATCTCTCTTCCAAGGAATTTCTGTAGAAATCAATCTCTTCACAATTCTTTTTGCTTTTGAGGAATGCCATAATAATTTTGGGGCCCCACTTTTTAATTTTGATCATTGACTACATTATTGGAACAATCTGTTTCATCCTGTACCAATGTGAAGGCACAGCACAGCACGAGAATGAGCTGATTTTGGGATGGTGCATATGAACTCTAAGGGGCTGATGGATGTGTCCACTCTGTGGCTCACTCCCTTGCTAATTTCCATCCATCCCTTGTGGAAGTTTCCAGGATGAAGACAGCCATTGAGTTTTCACTGCTGGCAGCCACAGCTGAGTTGCAAATTAGCTCAAGCTGGGTCTGTTCTTTCAAGACCTTGGCCACAGAGCAAGACAGGCCAATGAAGAGAAAGTCCAAAAATTGATTAAAAGATCTCAAATCTCCTTCTCTGTTCAAACTCTCCCATAGCACCATGAGAAACTTCCCAGCTCTGGCAGGTGTTTCCTGTGGGGAGGTTTTGATGTCAGCAGATGGAAGAACGACTGAAAGGCAAGAATGGGTGTCCAGAGATATCTCAGTGGGAGGGGAAATGCACTAAGAGAAAGCAAGTTTTCATCACACTGTGGCCTTTGCCAGTTCTTGTGAGACCTAGCTGAAAATTTGTCATGTAACCAATTTATTTCCTATTGAAAACACTGATTTATCAAGACTGCATGGTGTGGACTGAAAGGGTGCTTGGGGGTAGAGGGAGAAGATAAGATTATCTATTTTTTTGGCATTGTCTTGACTAGGGAAGACTTTCTCAGACAAGTTCTACCAGAAGAATGTGAAAAGGGATGAAATTATGGGGGACAAATAACAGTGTTACCATAAATCTGCAAATGTAGGTTTGTTTCTCTCCCGGACAGGGAAAGCTATTCTCATTTCAGGATGGTTTAAACTGAGTGAAGCATGAGAATCACCATGTCTTAGAGCCAGAGGAGACTTCCAGAGTCCACAGCTTTGTTCAGCTGCAGTTTTGTGGCTATGAGTTACTCAGTTTATTATAATTACCTGTCTTATGAAAATCAAGTGTGGTTTGATTTGCTCTCAGTTGCCCAGCGGGTAGCAAGAACACGCCACAGCTTTTTGTGAGGCCTCAAGGTAATTCATTCTCATAAACACAGGGGAAAGGAAGCAGCCTTCACCCCAAGTACAGTAAAAATCAGACTTTTGGGTAGTGACTCATTTAGCCACACAAGCCCCAAATGGTTTTGCATGTTGGTTTTGTGGCACATTGACTCTGTCCCTTCTAGACAGGAGATCAAGCCACTGCAGGAGGTCAAAGCCACAACAAATACATAAGTCTCAGAGAAAAAAGTTTGCAAAGTTGCCAAGGGGAAAAAGAATAAAAAAAGCCTACATATTGGTTTAGAGACCAAACTACTTAAAACAAATGTCCTAATCCAATGAAAATTATATGGTCCATTCTGGAAAAGGCAGATTGTTTCCACTGTGGTGTAGGGAAAGGTCCTTCTTAAGCCTTCTCTTCATGAAAAATGAACTTTTAAAGTGTATTTCATCTTCTAAAGCAAAAACCACAGTCATCCTTTCACCATTATTTTCATTTGTCTATCTCTCATTTAACATTGAAATTGAACAAATTTGCATCATGCAGGTTGATTTCTGATCCAAACAGCTTCTACGTTTTTATTTGTGTACACTTTGGAAATTCAATACATCTCTGTTTATGGACTCCTTCATTTTCTTAAAATATGGTATTGCATTTAATTCAATATTTTTGAAGGTCCAAAAGTTCAGTAGGTGTAGAAGCATCTTGTGACACTTGTCTGCTCATGCAGACCTTTCAGACTTTGTTACTGCAGTGAGAGTCACTGCTTTGTTACCACAACAATTTTTTGCAAGATCTTCCATACATTTTCTGTGCTTCACTTCACCTGGAGCAATATTAGGACAGGAGAATTTGCTGTGAGCTTCCTGGGAAGGGCAGAAACACCTGCAGATTTTCTTTAGGCCCCACTAAAATTGCATGGAAAAACCTACTAAGTGCTGAACTCTCTGAAGTTAGTACAGATTTGGTGGTGGGTTGGCTTGATATTGCAGAAATGATTCCTTGGTATAAGGAATAATGATAAATCCACAACTTCTTCCATGCCTCACTCTAGTACTGGTTGAATGGCAGCAGAATTCTCAGGCTGTGGATGATGTGAGCAATTCCTTTAGCAAGCAGAGGTTTATATTTCAGAAGTGCAAGTCCCTGTGTCCTGCTGATCTCGGTGACTTGCTGTGCCCTGCAGGGTCCTGATGAAGGATGAGCACCTCCCTCACCAGTGGCTGTGCACTGGTTTGTAATCTTGGGATTTGCTCTTCCTCAGCTCCACACAGCTACAGCCATCATGCAGAGCTCATACACAAGCCCTCTGTTTCTTCCTTGTATCATTAATGACCTGGCAGCAGCATACATTTCAGGTTTTATTCTCTCCAAGTGAGGATTTTCTCAAAGTGTTTTTGTCAATCAGGTGACTAACATCCCCATGGAAGATAGCGGTGTTGTCACGACACACCAGATGCTTTAAAACAAATAAAATCAGTCTTGCCAACCCTTCTTTTGTCCCTTCAGAGGGGATAGGAGCTTAATCAGCAAAGGAACAGAAGATGGTTTCCCATTCTGTTGTTCCTGAAGGTGAAATTCTCAGGTGAGGTCTGAAAGACCAGGAGATGAATCTGTGAGTGTTGACTACTCAGGATAGAAATAGCAAGCCCAGAGTAATGCAGAGGGTTTTATTTCTTAAAGCCTTTTAAATGTTATAGCTCATTTATGTTCCAATAGAATTAAATATGTGATAATGTAGTGTTCTTAATTGCAGTCTTCAGAGTAATTCCTGCCCTTTCTAAAGAAGTATCCTTTTGATACAGAAATGATTAATGAAGAATTATAATTTAGAAGAGATAGTCATAGCCTTCAATCTGATGTGCATAACACCAGACCACAAAACCTTGTAGCTATGTCTGCACCAGGCACTTAATTGAGTTTAAATAATGGTTAATCTTTAGCTCATTTTCGAGTGACAGAAAGTCTTACGTATACTCAGTTGAACTGTTTCAATGGTTAATTATCTTCACAGTTAAAAACTCACGCTGCATTCCTACTCTGAGTTTATAATAGCTTTGTTTCAGACTACCAATTCTCATTAAGCTTTGCTCTCCACAATTAAAAAATTGCCTTTTTTTCCTAAAATCTGCTCCTAACACAGATATTTGTAGACCATGACCAATTCACCTCTTGGTATACTCCTGAATAAACTGGATAGATTGGACTTTTTAAATTTAAATTTTTTAATTTCTCAAGGTGAGACAGGTTTTCCCTGCTCTAAATCATGCCTGTAATGTTTCTCTGATTGCCTTCGGATTCACACACAGCCTCTTTTAAAGTGTTGAAACCAGCACTAAGATACCATCTTCCCTTCTTTATTTGATAATTCCTCTGCTTAGATGTTCAGGGCTGCATTTGCCCTTAAAGACAGCATTGGGTACTTATACACACTTCAGAACCTACATGCCCATATTTTTTTTCAGCAGGACACCTACTTCTTTTGTGGTGCCCATATAGCCTTCTGTTCCAGAGTACAGTCATTTTAGCAAAACATTTCTGTTATCTAATATTGATGGAGGGCAGGGTTAGGTGAGATACTGGGAAGAAATTCCTGCCTATGAGGGTGGTGAGACCATGGCACAGGTTGCCCAGAGGAGCTGGGGCTGCCCCTAGATTCCTGGGACTGTCCAAGGCCAGGTTGGACTGGGCTTGGACCAGCCTGGGACAGTGGAATGTTTCCCTGACAATGGCAGGGGGCGTGAAATAAGCTTTAAGGTCCCTTTCAACACAAACCATTCCATGATTTTTTGATCCACTGCTCCTGAGTGTCCATCCTATGCCATTTTATAAGTTCTGAAGAAACTTGCCATCAGATATTGCCCACAGAACTATTTAGCTCCTTTATGTCAAGGGCTGTGTACCAGAGAAGCCAGTAATTACCTGAGATTTATTGTCCTGAATCACTTCTCAGCCAGCAGCACCAGAATATCAGACAGGCACTTGGACACACTTGAGATTCTCCACAGGTAATGCTCTCACATCCTCTGAGGTCTCCTCTCATTCCACAAGGAGAGTGCCTGCAGAGCACTCTGAGTGCTGTCATACCCCACCTGGCTTTCAGAAACTTCCAGTTCACTGCAGACACCCATTGTAAGAGAGCAGCAGGAGGCAAGATCAGTAACATAAGTCACCCCGTGATTTCCTCCTTCTCTCCCTGAAGAGATCACTCTTGCCAAGAAAAGTACTTTGTGGGAGCTGAGTATTTACTGCTCTTTCAAGATCCAATTCTACTTCAGCTGACCCCGTTTACACGCTCCTTGTCATACCCACTTATCTGGCAAATTTCCCAAATTCTGTTGCGGGAGAATAAAGTCATCAGTTCCACTTGACTGTGCAATTGTTGGAAATCTGCTAAAATGCACGCAGCAGTGGACAAAAGAAAGGGTGAGAAGAGAATTGAGGTTCAGAACATTTCATGAAAGCCCTCCACCACTTAGTGTCATTACTAACTCTACATTACTAACCTGAGGCAATTTATTAAGAGTTTGGAAAAGTGGCTCAAAGAGCTGGATGCGGAGATTTCCATTAGAAGTAGATGACTACTTTAAAGGTTGCAATTGGATTCTAAAGAACAGGCTAGATGAAAATAGTGAGAGGTGAATAGCTACTGAGTACTGTGGGCTGGGGGAGGGGAAGAAAATTGCCACCTACTTGAAATAAATGGCTCTTCTAAAATAATGGGGTTTAAACTCTAAAATTGTTTTGTTCTGTGACATGCAGAAGGATGTATTTATAGTTATTTTCAACTTCTCCAAACAGGCAACATTTGCCTGGAAAATAATTTTCATATAAAAATATGACAATGTAATTATCCTCTCTGGTATTTCCTACCTTTTGATGTTTTATTTATAATAATCTTTCATATTTTTCAGCAGTTTTAGCTATCTATATGTATTCCATCTGTGCTACAAGAGAAAGAGGTCGTTAATAGGAACCAAGTCACTCCTCCCCCTTTCCAGTAACTTTTCACTTAAATTGTTGAAATTAATGCTTGCCAGAAATAAAAAAGGTTATGATTGCTAATATTACTAATGCTAATTCTGTTGACACTGACTTATCCCAAAAGCATGGTTTTCAAGAGTCATATCTGGAGATGATGGATTGGGTTTTTTTTGTTCTCTTGCAGGTCCTTTTACAGTAGAGATTTAATCCTGTGGGGTACAGGGAGCATTTTTTTTTTTCTGTACACCCACATTTACCCCACGTCTCTGGATCTCACAGAACCTGGCTGCTCACAGTGTCAGTGATTTACTCAATCTCTGGAGCCTGAATTTCCTCTTCAGCCCCACTGGATGCCAAGTCAAAATGTCCAGTGGCATCGAACATTCTCAAGGCATATTTCATGACCTTGAATCGACATTTTCCAATAGAGAACTCTTGGAATCATAAACCTATGGAATAATTAAGATTGGAAAAGCCTTCCAATGTTGAATCCAACCATTAATCTAACACTTCCAGCTCCACCACTAAACCACGTCCCCAAGGGCCACATCCACACATTTTTTAACACTTCCAGTGACAATCCTTCTGCACAACCATTGACTAGCTTAAGTACACAGCTTGTCTTCCTGTTTCATATCCTGCCCCCTCAGGGTTGGTACAAGATATTCAGGTTACTGATTATTTTCAAATCTCCTCCCTTAATGAGTAGCATAAATCCTATCTGCTCAGAAGGGGGGTCTCAGCAGTAAAATACTGATATCTCCACCACTGAGAATATGCCAGTCTGTGTCAAAGGGGGCTGAACATGAGATTCTGGGTTGTGGGATGGAAAGACAGGAACCAGTCTCCTACCTGGCTGAAAAATAATTGCTTATAAAAGATAAAACAGGCTAAAGGAAGACTATTTGATTACTTTTTTTTTTCCTTTTTCTTTTTCTTTTTTTCCTTTTTTTTTTTTCATAAATGCAATCAAATCTTTACCCTCAATGCAAATTTCTAGTCAGCTGAAGGCCAAGAACAGGGTGGTATAAGTAGCCATGTCTCACCCATTTGAGTTCCTGGTGATAATGATGCTCAACAGGATCATTTAGTTCGTCCCTGTTACACCTCATTTTCAGCACATTTAAGTAATTCGTGATCCTGCTAGTACAGCTGCAGGAGCTACCTTCATTTAAGTACAAATAGAAGAAGGAGGACATAATCTGGGATGCCTTCCAGACAGCCATAGCCACTAAACTGAGGTGCCAAAATTAGGAGTGCAGCCACTGTGGTCTCCTCTTAGTTAATGGTGACAATGAGGGAGAAGGTGCTTCTGCTCTGATGATGATTCAGAAATTGGATGGGTTGTTTTTTCTCTTTTTATCTCTTCAATTCAAAAAGCAAATTCTGGCTAAATATCTTCAAATTCCTGTTATTCAAAACAGTAAAACACCAGAGAGGGCAGCTGTTGGCATGAACTTGGAAGTATGTGCTCAGGAAAAATAGGGTTCTTGACTTCTCTCTAGTCCCATCCTCAACAAATCCTACAAACAAGTTTATTCCAGGTATTTTTGTTTTCTCCTTTCCTTTCATTTCATCACTCTAGACTTATCCATCAAACATGAGCCACAATTTCAGTAGACTAACTAATAAAAATATCATTTGAAGCCAGACTTTCTGATGGATTTGTTACTAATTTAGCTAAATCGATAGGCAAAGAGGCCAAAAAAAGCAAAATTACTCAGAATGATACATCCTGCTGAAGATGGAGAGAGGTGATGAAGAAATCATAGCAAGCCAAAATATCATTTATTGGTGACAAAAGACTCTCATACCTCTGTAAAGCATTCTTGTTTTCCTGAGGTTTATTCTTCTGGAAGTTTTAGAAAAATATAATCCTTCACCCAAAGCATATGAAAGTTGCCCTGCAATCATTGTTGCTTTTCTTTTTCCACTCACTCCTTTTACTGAAATAGACTGAACCTGATGAGTGGAAAGCACATTTTTAAAAACTTTTTTTTTTTTTGTCACCCACACTCAGCAGTAAGAGGATGCTGGGGAGGTAATCTGCGTGTCTGAAGTTATAAAAAGAAGAAATATTATTTATAGCAGCACTTGCATCATCTGGAGATTGCAGGAGGAGAAGGATAAAGCCATAGGGCTGCACTGGGTGAAAAAGGAAAAATCCTAACTCTACCCCATGCCCTTCAGAAAATGGACAGGTTTTCTGTGTCTGAGACAAACAGTCAATCCCCACTTTTCCCACTCACATCCTTAGTGATGATTTTCATCAAACTCTCTTCTCCTAGCTGATGATACAAGGAGATTGATTTCTGGGTGAAATACGAAAAGCACAAATTATGCCAGTAGCCACAATTTTGCAGTTTGCTGTCTGAAAACCCAAACACTTAGCCTGTTTTGCAACTCTTCCTCTAGAGAGAAAAGAGTGAGAATCTCGCTTGGTGTGCCAGGCTTAGCTCCCACTGGCCCTGGAAACTTGACTCTGAAGTGAAAACTGGTTGGGAATTTTGTGAACTTCAAAAGAAAATTATAGTTTTTAAAATGAGTCTATTAATTTTCAAAATTTCTTCACTCCCTAAATGGAGTTTTTGTTGTGAAAGGGAAATCCTGATCAAGACCACTAGACAGGAATTATGTGATCAGCTGGAAGAAACCACTGGCATCTGGAATATCTCTAATATCTGGAATTAATTTTTAATTTTTTTTAAAAAAATTGAATCTAAAGAGAAGGAAGGAAAGCAAAAAATATGGGAAAACTAGGCAGTTTGAAAACTAGGAGTAAACATTTCATCCCTCCAGCTGTGAAAGCAGCAGACCTTGATGGGGCTGTTCCCAATCTTTCCTGATCATTTTCCAAAATGAAGAGGTCTGTGGGAAAGCTCTCCCTCCACTAAAAGCAGGATAGCTGGAAAGGAAAGGGATGTTACACCCATCCCCTATCTCCACACAGAACTGAAAAACAGAGATAGTTATACCCTCATTTACTGCAGGCAAGCACCTCTTGGCATTGGTCTTAATGTAGCTTTTGGTTTTGTCTTCCTCAAAAACCTTGGAATGTTCACATGTGAAAACAGAAAAAAAGGACTTACCAGATTTCTAGTGATGTAGAGGGGTTTTTATAAGCTTGGTCTGTTTGAAAACTGGTGATACCCCATAGGTTATCGCTCAGCACATCTGAATTTAACCCAAAACAGAAATTTCATATCCCCGGATGTTATCTAAACTCAGAGGGAAAAATGAGAGTGTGCCTCAGAAAAGATTTCAGATCAGAAGTCAAAAATCAGATGAGGTAAAAAAGTCTGTGATTAGAACAGATAAAAGTCCATTAGAAATGTATTCTCTTTGGGGCCCCAAAACCATGAGGAGGGGAGGAGGAAAGAAGTGGATAGGTGTCAAGCTGTGGTTTTGCCATGCAGATTTAACAATGGTGATGACATATCTCAGAGAAACATTAAACAGCACTTTTTTACCAAGGAATGAACAGAATTGGAAAGACCAGAAGATGAGGATTAATCCTGGGAGTTCAGCTCTCCATGGTGATTGAGGCCCTTAGATCAGAAAGGGTAATATGACAGGTCAAGGGAAAGAAAGGAGAGGTAGGTGTGAAGAGTCAACAAGCAGGAAAATAAATTCTGCTGATTTCTGTAGTATGCAATTCGCATCCTGATATAAATACATGCTAACAACCCCTGTCCTTTGGAGAATGTTAAGCAGACTGTAAAGAAAAAAATGTATGGTCAGCAGTACTTCAAAGTCCTTACTCAGAAGAACACAGTAAATCTGTGGAAGAGCAAGAATTTGAATCCACAGCCTTGAACAAAAGTGTGTTGACATTTTATAGCACCTCAAAAAAGCACATTTTATTCAGGCTTGAAGTCAAGCATGAGCTTTTATCAGCATTCAAGTCCAGCTACTAAAATCTGTACTTATTGCAGATCTGCAATAAAAATTAAAAAAAAAAGAAAAAAGAAAAAAGAAAAAAGAAAAAAGAAAAAAGAAAAAAGAAAAAAGAAAAAAGAAAAAAAAAAGAAAAAAGAAAAAAGAAAAAAGAAAAAAGAAAAAAGAAAAAAGAAAAAAGAAAAAAGAAAAAAAATCCCCCAAAACAGTTAACTATTAAAATATGCTAACCCAAGAAACTGGTTTGCTGAGAAAAGAATCATGCTTGCTTATTAAAATCAATCTTCTCAAAATCATAAATCTTCACATAATTTGTGGCTCTCGAATAGAAATAAAAGTTTACCTGGCTATATAAATACTGAACAATTTTATTCAGGAAAGAAATATTGACTACAAATTCCAGCACAAAGCTGTTACAGTCAGCCACATAACCTGCCTAAACCAACACCACTCCAAACCTGATTCTTTCTTTTTAAATACTAAAACCACTGTTGTAGAAAAGAAATCCACTGTTGGGCAATTTGTTCTCTTGCCACATGCATTTCGGCTACAAAATAGTCAGCAGCACTTAGACATTAGAAAGACTCCAGAGAAAGTTAATACAGATGATTAGCCCTAAAGGGGCCATAAGATGATGAGAAGCTGAGTGAATTAAATTTATTTCCCTTAGTGTGAATTGGTGAAGTTATGTTGAGGTTTACAACATTTGTGTTCAGAGATCTCACTGCATCTGTGTAATGGGAGGGATGTGGGGGGATTAGTTTGGACAGACAGCAAATTGCAGGAGGGAGGGAGAGGAGGATATATGAGGTCCTTTTATTCCATTTTTCTTTTTCACTGCTAGCTGATTAAGGAAAGCAAGGGCATCTAGGATTCTACATTTGAAAGGCTGCTAGATGACTGCAAGAAACATTAGGCTGCTTGAAAATGTCAGCACTTTACACTTTATGTAGGACTGAGCTGATTGCTATGGTGAAGAGAACATAAGTGATTCAAAGGTGAACCAGAGGTCTCTGTGTTAGAGATGTGAATATGAGCAGGATGGGGGAAGGGAGCCTGGATCCATAAAATGCTGAATTCTTTCTTATCTCTGAGCAATGTCCAGAGTGATTCAATATATATTTTATTTTTGCATGAATTAATGAGTAACTTGTAAATTAAAATGCCTTTAATTTGGAATCAGATCTGGAAAGGGAGATAGCAGAGTCCTGCAGCTTCTTCAGGCAATATCTTTATCTGAGAAAAAAACTTGGCTGTAGAGGAAAATGGGTCTTGCTTCCTGAGCAGGAAAGGGAGCTGCAACAAAGCTAACTCAGAACAACCAACACGGGGTCAAATGCTGATGTAGGACAAGCTGTCATCCTGTCCTGGCCACTAACAGGTTAATAACAACCCTGCTGCCTTCCCATGATTTGTCCTGATTTGCTGAAGCACAATTAGCTATAAATGTACAGGTTTTTCTCTTGGATTTTATTGTTTTTTGGGGTTTTTTTTGACAGGACTCATTCTGGCTAAATGCAGTAGTTTCAGTCTCTTCATTCTGATTTTCTGGGCTTCCAGCACAGAGCTTGACCACTGCAATGGGAACTGTCCTGATTGTCTCAGATAAACACCTCAGCATGCATTGCACTGCCTTTTGAAGTTGCTTTTCTTTAATGACAAAAAAAAATTAGACAACAAAATTTTATCTCTTGGCATTTGTTGGGAAAAAAAACCTCATCTGACCTCTTGGCTAACCTATGGGAAAGAGTACATGCTTTCCTCATGTAGATTTACTAAATCCATGCCATCTTTAAAATAATGGGCTCCCAGCTGGGATGCATTATGTGAATTAATTTTTCAGAAATCATAGAATGTTATGTTTTGGGAGGAACTTTAAAGATCATTCTCAATGATCTTAAAGATCATTCTTAAAGGTCTTTCAAACACCTGTAAGGTGAAAGAGAACCTGTATTTGCCAAGTAGTGAGGGGTAGAAAAATAAAAGACAGGATACACACTCTGAAAAAAAAGGCTTTTCACCTGGCATATGGTTAAAAGAAGCCTGTGGTCAATTTTTGGCTTCCATTCTGACTTTCTGGAGACCATTTTTCTTAACATCTTAAAAGAAAAGGGTTAAATAAAGCAGGATGTGGAGAAAATGCATTAAAAATTTCACTGTGGTTGAGACTATAGACTTGCAGGGGAAGTAACATGATCATAATTTAATAATTACATTTTTTTTTTTTGAATCAATAGCCCTCAGGACACAAATTAAAGCTCTTTGAGGACCTATATGCTTCCTAGATTTCCATCATCCAGAGGGGCAGACAGCTTAATGAGATGTCTAGCTTCAGACAGTGTAAGGGGTGGTCAGTGTATGCCAGGGGTGGATTTTGCTTTTCTCCTGTGGTCCTCATGGATCAGGACATGGTTGGGGGGTGTTACCTGCACTGATTTTGTGCCTAGAGTAAATATAAGCTTTGATCAGGACACTAGACTGTGCAATGGCATCCCTGAAAGGAGAACACCTCGGAGGGGAGAACAGGTCAGGGGTTCCCTGCCAAACAGAACCCTGGACTACACACAAACCCAAGATCCCAGCAGCCAGGTCTCAGAAGGACTCACAGAGGAAGGGCTGATGGATGAAGACACTGAAGCACAGCTGTCTCCTGGCCAGATGTGCTCATTGACACTGCTCAGGTTCACTTCCAGGACTGATTTCAGGAAACATTGTGAATCAGTGGCACTGGCAGCCCAGCCTGCACCACACTGCCAGCTCAGCTCCAGTGCATCACTGCATCCACAGGATGGATCTCCCCAGTCATGAGCTGCTAAACTCCACAGCTCTGCACCAGGCCCTGCAGACTCACTAACCTGGGCCATCTTTCCTTCAAGGATTCCTGACAATTTTTGCTTTAAGGATTTAAGAGGAAACAAAAGATTAAAAGAGTGAAAAGAGAAGCCACTTGGGTTTCTCCAAATGAAAATCACTGGGACTTCCCTCCACAACAAGTTCTTCCTCCTTGTGACATCTAGGTTAGGGCAGGCACATGATAGTGTTAGAAACTCCTTATGTAAGTACTGAGAGCTGCTCAAGACAGGAAAAAAATCATGGATAACTCCCAGAATCTCTGCTGTGTAGCAGGCAAGGACAGCAGCAAGTACAGGCTGGCACAGCACATGGGAAACCATCAAAGAGAGGGCTTTTAAAAAGTCTGTTTGAGACGAATTTACTACTCAGATCTCCAGGGCATTAATTGGTTCCACTTTTACTGTTCCCCATCAACTAACCATCTGCAGGCAACACCTTTTAACAACTTGCTGTAATACATTTACTGGACATTTTGTCACTGTAGTATATTTGAGACATCAGAAAACAGCTGGTAGAAGGCCATAAACAAAGACTTTATTACGTATTGTTTATCATCACTTTAGTTTTGGAAGGCTAACCCAGAACATTAATGCAAAGCAACATCGAGATGCATCTTTATTGTTGCCAGGAAGGCTAAAGGTTACCTCACTAATAATATGCAAATAGAGCCTTTTACTGCACATAATGAATAATCACTTTAGATTAAAGACAGAAATTTCCTTTAGTAGTGCTTGCAATAAAACCTTTTTGCATGAATTTAATAATTAATTTAAAGAATTATCACTTCACTGAGCCTGAATACATTATTTATTAAATGTAATTGAAGTATTTATTAGGCAAGTAATAAATGACGGACAACAGCAATGGGTGGTTTCACTGTTTATAAAATAGCCTCAGCCTGTGATTACAAGCAGGGATGGTAGCCTTCCTGTATTGTTATAACACATAAATTATCTGCAGGAAAACAGATATAATTGCTTGCATTACTTACTGGATTTTCCTTGGTATTTAGTTCTCCTTGGCTGTAAGAAGAGGGGAGTCAGAATTTTGTTACCATAGACTGCATTACACTGACAGTCTACACTTCTATTTATTCATGATCTTTTTTCTAGCTCTGGACTCAGTAAATTTAGTTTGCTAGCGTGTCTGTCCAGCATTTGACAGTCTCAGCCTACATATAAAGTCAGAGCACTGGTAGCAACTAATTTACACATCAGAGTCTTCAGATGAGAGCAGCATTGACTTACATTGACAGCAACAACAGCAGAGCTCCTGAACAGTTTCAGTTTAAGATGAATTCATTAGAATATAATGAATTTAATAGCAGGAGGATAAACAAGGAGATCAGCAATACTCACTGTCCTTTTATGTTTCTGGAAGAACCTAAAACATTACCACTGGATAAACTGCTCAAAAACAGCAAGGATGAAATTGGTCTAAAAGTCTCTAAGCAGCATCAGGGGGTTAGGAAGCCACAGAAATCTCTGTGTTGGTAACTACTTCATTTACTCTAGGCCATTTGGTCTAGACAGTCAAGCTGGCAATTTTTATATTAATTGTTATTAAACAGATATGTTAAAAAAGACAGTTTGTTTTCCATCTCATCCAATATCCTGCAATCGACTTCGTGGAAGAATTGTAAAAGTCATAGAAACTATTTTAAGATGTACTCTTTGGGAAATTTTTGTTATGTTTTGCTTCACTTTCCTTTCATCTAAGCTATCCAAGAAGTTTAAGTTTAATGTGGAAAGATATTTTACATTCTGGGCTGGGTTTTTTTGTTTTAAAAAATGCTGCAGTTTTTCACCAATTTCTGTTCCAGGGTCGGTGGAAAAACCTTGCCTCTGTCATACAGCTATAAAGGGCAGTGTCTGCCATGTAAAAGACCACAGTGTGTGTAGCTTGCTCTGCATGTATTCCACCTGCTTGTCCCAAAACATAATTCCAGATCCAGAAACAGGTGAAAGGGAGATCTCTGCTGAAATGCAGTTTCTAGATGCATTCATCTTGCTTTCTCCAGCCTGGGAACAAAACCCTCAGCTTGAACTAGGAGGATCAAATAATTACTTAAAAGCTGGTAGTGTCAATTTGGACAGAAGAGTTCTGTCAAGAAACTCCAAGATTTACTAGGAAGAATGATTTTCCAAGTATATTAAGTATTTGAGGTTTTTCCTATATAAAAAAAAAATAAAGAACAGCAAAATATATTGAAAAAGTGTTTCTTTGGTGACAAAAGGCCTCTGTCCATCGAAGGCCATTTTTTCATACTCAAAAATATATTACTTTAAAGCAGTACACTTACTCATATTTTAACATAGTTTCCTTTAACAAATATGAAATGAAAAGTAGGATGGTATAACACACTACCAAAACAGAATTTTAGCAATACTGTGAATCACTCCTAGATCAATTTGTCTTAGATTAAGTGAAAGTCAGATTTTGTCTCTATAAAACTTCCCTGTCATATCCTACTCACCTGTATTTTAAGTAAAAATTATAGAATATCCTTAAACAAGGGATTCAGAAGCTGTCCTGCATAAAAATAACCTACAAATTTCAAATTGCACATCATAGAATTGTAGAATTGTTAAGGTTGGAAAGGACCCCTAAGAAGATGGAGTCCAATTACCACCACTACCATATTCACTGCAAAACCTTGTGGTCCCCAAGCACCACACCCACACGATTTTTTGGATACTTCCAGGGGCAGGGATTCTATCTGTTCCCTATTCCAGTGCTTCCACACTTTCAGCAAGGAAGTTTTTCCTAAAATCCATTCCACTGCAGGGATTTCAGAATTCAGACCTCTCCTCTTAACAATGGAAAAGTTCTTCAATAACTTTATAGGAAATGGCACGCAGAAAACCGTGTGAGAAGCCATCCAGTCTTGTGAGCACTTACATGTCAGGATCTAGCGCCTAGAAGCTAAAATTTGATGTTTGGAACT
This sequence comes from Parus major, assembly GCF_001522545.3. Lineage (NCBI taxonomy): Eukaryota > Metazoa > Chordata > Aves > Passeriformes > Paridae > Parus > Parus major. The sequence continues at coordinate 2,302,804 of NC_031799.1, read as the reverse complement.
GATTGCTAGGGAAGGTGGCAGAGCTAAGATTTGAAGACTCTTGGTGGTTCTGTGGTAAGGCCTGACATTTTCCTATCAGTTATCTCAATATTTACATTCCAGAAGGACTTCCATGGTGTTTGCACTGTTGTGTCTGAGAAAAAAAAACCGTGGCATCTATAATCTACATTTGTGGCAGGAAACATGCTGAAAGTCTCAGTAACTACTTTTGGTGCTGCAGCCTCCTTTTACTTCCTCTGATGATTCCCAAGGAATAATTAGAGTAATTGTGAATAATTAGAAATGAGGACTGACTTTCACTCCACTGCAGTGGGAGAAAAGGAGAATGAAGACGTGGCAAGGGATAGCAACCTTTCTAATTGCCCTTAGAAAACAGGTCTTTTGTTACCCCTGTAAGTAATCCTTACAGTCAGTTCTCTGAAAAATCAGCTTTTTTTCTGCTAGATTTTTTCCATGTCATTCTTTTTGTTATCGTTTTAGTCTACTAGATTGAGACATTTTGTAACAAAAGGGTTAAATAGCTGCTTCAGAGCTAAGTGCCTTTATCTTCAAAATCTTGTAAGATATTCTGTGTGAAGAAGTTGCTCTTCCTTCCCCAGCTCTCTGGAAGCCTGACAAAGGCAGGGGAGCCTGCTGAGTAAACTTTTCCCTCAGTTTTCACTGCAAAGCCTCTCAACCAGCTTAATTGATTCTCCCACTTGACTGTGTAGCACAAGAGTTTGATGTGTTAAGTTTATACATGTCTATAAAAGTGAAAAAGTAGTATACAAGAGACACTTGTGACTTGTGGTCCATTATCATGATTATTAACTTCTCTGAAGTCCTGTAATGAACAATCTGTCATTTACAAGCTTGTAGTACATCATTGCTTAATGTGCTGGATACTTCTGCATTGCTAAAAAAGTTAAGTAACAATCCATTAGGCAGGCTGTCCCACCATAACAGATCTGTCCTGCTCCTGCAGGGAGGGCTAACAGGAATCTCTGAGTTTTCAGGATATCTTCTGGATGTATTTCTTGTAATAAAGTGTCCTCACAAGCTGGAAGCCTTAGCACAGCAGCTCAGCTATTTATGTGTGGAAGATGCCTGCCTATCTACTGCAATCCTCTGGCCCATTGTTGTAATTTATTTTCTGGAAAATTCATTTCATGAAGCATGAGAAATTTTATTTTCAGCTGTATGGCCAAGGATTTCCTCAGATGGCTTTGAATGGTATGTCAGACTTTTCCACTGATGCTGAGTTGTGGAAAACTTTAGCACCTGAGCCAAATTACCTTTAATTCTTTCCTGTCTTACACTGGCTATCTGTAAGTACTCCTGAAATTCATGCTGCAAGAGACATCCTACCAAGCCTGGGTTTTACCAATCTGTCCCTATTTTCAGACATTTAGCTCATCTGATAATATTGGTGGCTACAAAGTTATTTTCACTGATTTAAGTTTGTTATTCTTGGCCGGATTTCAGGGACTTTTCATTAGTAGACAAAAATTGCTCAGTGAACATGTTGGGAGCTTTATGGATCAGGAGGAAAATCACATGAACAAAAGTGTTTTTTTAAGGGCACGTCCATAAATAATTTACCAAGGGCTACAAAATTATTTATAGTCAATAATCTAATTGTTACCAACTCCAACAAATAAATGGATGGTATAGTGTAGGTAACCTCTTTTGCTGATATTTTTATCTCCATCTTTATCAGATGTCACTTTCTGTCAGCAGCAAGCTTAAAATATCTACTGATCATTTCTGAATCTTTTAGCACTGTTTTATATTAACACCTTTCACAAAATATTGACCTATTCATAATCTTCACTTTTTATAGTCCAATAAATGCTTCTAAAACCATCTACACTTGCTTTCTCTGGGATATTTATAGGGAAACTCATACCGATATGTCAAACTCCCCGACAGACTTTTCCTTAAAGCAGACATAACAATGTGGTTTTGTCACTTAAACTCATATTCAGTAAATAAGAATTTTGGTTATCAATTTTAACGTCAGGCTGGCATTAATTCTTTAGTGCACACTCAAAGTGATTGAACTGCATCAACAATCCCAACTACAAAAAGTTGTTTCTGTTGTCTTCTGGTTTTGTGTCTGGAAAAATAATGATCAGTTGCTTTGGTTAATAAGATAATTTTCTCTTTGGGGTGGATTTTCAAGGAGTTTTTATGCATGCAGGTATTTAAACCATGTACAGATTTTGGGACCATAGGGTGGTCCTAAGGATATATGACACTTATGACACTTATGTGTACTTATTAATTTCCAGTGTGTGCCTAGCTGTGTCTAAATAGCCCAGAGCAAAAAGACATTCAAAGGCTACTCAGTGGTTATGAAGAAGGCTTTAAAAGTCACAGGTCTTAAATTAAAATGCTAGGCCATGATGCAGAGTCAACAGTAACAGAGGTGAACAAAAACATCCCCTCATAAAGTACGGTGTAAACAAAATGATTAGCAACCTCCCAGTCTCAAAATAAAAAATAACAACAACCTTTATTCATAAAACAAACAGGCCTCCTTTGGCTCCAAAATAAATACCAGCTTGTCAGACTGTTTGACTATATGAAGCACCTGGCACGCTCTTGATACTCTCCAGGTTGTAAATTATAATGAGAAAATTTCACAGACCTGAGCTCAGTGACCCATGTGGTTCTCTTCATCTCTGTGTTCCTGTGATTAACTATTCAAACAAGATCCACAGAACCTGGCCTAACTGATCTGCTTATCTTCAGATGCTCAGGAATACCTCTCCATCTGTTTCCAATGTATCCATCCCCATGGCACCTGGGGTAATTAAGCATTAAAAGCACAGGCAGGACTTCAGATAGCCCGCTTGAGCTATTGCAACCTGAGCCTCACTTCAGACCCAAGTCTTTAGATCTGCTTAGGGGTGGGCTCCTGCCTTTAATAAAGCTCCTGGCTTAGCCCAGTTTTCAGATGCTGAGGCATTTTAAGGTTCTGAAGTTCAGGGGAGATGATCTACACTCAGGCAGGTCACCAGCTGTGCCTGGAGAGGGGCTCTTTGTAAGGAATCCGTGATTCAGGTACCAGTTAGGTCTCCAGACATCCTCTGTCCTAAAAGAAATTGTAAGACAGATGTCTAAACACCACCAAAATCCCGTGTGCCTAAATTCATATGAAGATCATTACTTTTATTATTGCAGAAGGCATCTCCAAATTCCCGTTCTCTTTCACAGACTCAACTCAGCAAAGCAGGTACCTGCAGAACCTTTCTGTACCCTGTACAGAAAGGCCAGGACATGCAGGAGGCAGACTGCCACAAGGGAAGCTCTCAGTTAGAGACCTTCATACTTTTTTTTTCTTGTTTTGTGTTTTGTTTTTGTTTGGTTTGTTTTTTTTTTTGGTTGGTTTGTTGGGGTTTTTTTTTGCTTTTCTTGCTTATAGTTCAGAAAAGACATCTGTTGGAGAATATTTCCTGTCTACTGAATATAGAGTATTAGTTTATTAAAGGGGACTTTCTTATTCTACCTCCTTATGTTTGCATTCCACTACTTGTCTTCATTTACCACTTTGTCACTGGGACATTTGAAAAGATAAAAAGAAAAAAAAAAGAAAAAACAAGAGAGAGAGAGAGAGGTCCATACCGCCCTCAGGAAGAAAAGACTTAAACAGGCTGAGAATTAGTTTATACATTGATTTGCCTTTTATGTTGTTTAGAAAGCCTGAACTGTGAGACAGGATTTTTTGTCATACATCATGCACACTCTCACACTGAAGCAGCCTTTTTTTGACCTCTTAATCAATCTGAGTGCCAGTGTAGGGGAAAAAAGAGGGAGATACAAGATAGCTTATATAAACGCCAAGTTGGCTGTGTTCCTCCTAACCATCTGCACCTCCAGCCATGGTCAGACTAAATGTCTGCTAATGGCCCCCTTCTTCTGTGATCCATTTGTATGTCCCTCTTTCTCTTTTCTTTTTTTCCTTTTTTTTTTTTTTAAGTGAAAAACAAATGGCATTATTGGACTTGCTCTGCTTCAATGCAGCTGTGAATTTCAGGCCTAGAGAGGCAGCCAAGGAGAAGTCAGACAGCAAAACCTTTCTGCTTAGAGAAGCAAGGACAAAACTGTTGATTTGGCTTCATTATGATGAATGATTTTTTTTTTTTTTTTTTTTTTTAATCTATAGATTTTAATATGGTCCTTGGAGGACAAATTTTGAGCTGATGTTTTTTCCATTTCTTTTCTTCCTCTACCACCCTTTAGAAGCAAAGAGGTTTGTTGGAAATATTCTGAATTATAATTACTGGACCTTGTAATTTGTTAATCCACCAGCAGATAGGATGAAACCTTAAAACTAAATTATATGTGGCTGATAAAATAGTGGCCAGGATTGCCTTTCTGGAGAAATAGGTTTTGGCCATAATAGAAGGTTCTCTCAGTAGTGCTTTGGTAATAGTGAAAGGTGCATTTTGTGAGAAACATGAAAAAGGAAGTGGAGACCAGCCAACAAAACAAGACCTGGAGTCCAACTGAGATGTCCAGGTACTCCTATAGCATAAATAACAACTAATCATTGTTCCTTAAACCTGCATGTGAATCTTCAGTGCTTCCCCTTGGAAGCACTTGGCTTTTTGCAACAGTCCATCTTCGTGACGTTAATTTTCCCGTGGCCAAAAGACTTAAATAGTCAAGTATTGCCTCCTTGTCAACAGCACTGACACACACATCTGTGAGGATACTGCCCTTGCTTTCCCAGGCTGTGTGAGTGAGGCCCTGCTCTGATCTGGAAGTCCCAGAGTTGGGACAGTGCAGCACTGGGCCAAGGTCAGGATCTGCAAGAGCCTCCTGAGATTTTGCCTCCTGAAGGGCTTCTCCTCCTGCACACAACAACCTCTCTTCTCACCATTCTCCATTGCTTCATCAGGAAAAGGAGAGAACTCAGGGAAAGCAAATTACTCTTTAAATTAAATCAGTGCACTGATGTGTCCCATTTCAAATGAAAAAGGTACCAAAAAAAAAAAAGGGGGGGGGGGGGGGATATTAAGTTCCATCAAAAAAGCAGTATGGGAAGAAGAGCTTTCAGAGTTTCTCTGTGTCTGTAGAAATTAATATGTACATGTGGGCCACCTCTCCTAAAATCTGCTCAGGACCTGTGACTGATTTAATATGGTAATATACTCGTACCTCCATAATTTTCCCTGGTAAAGTTCAGGACTGGGACCTTCAAGGGAACCAATATTTCACTGAAAATCTCTAATAACTCGGTTTCTATATATTTTGAATAATCTTGCTGGAGAGTCTTGAATTAGAGCCCCCAAGTCCATATTTCACAACCTACACAAGGATTCTAATTTTCAGATGTGCCTCTACTTAATACTCCCCACTGATATCAGCAGAGGGTGTGATCTGCCCAGAGCACACCACAAGATGTTCTGAGCCCTGTCTGCCATTTGTTTTGTCCAGGTGACTTAAATCATCTCTCCCACGTGCTGCACTCCTCCTTGATGCCTGATTATTTGAGTGCAAAATCCATTCCCCTCCAACCAGATCACAAACAGAGGCAATCAGCACAAGGGGTTGTTCTCAGATGAAGTTCGCCCTAAAGTCAATTAACCTTGCAGAAATGAAGGGTTTTTTTCCCCCATCTCTTTTTGCCACAAGACCCCTCTGTAAGTGTGTATGTGTGTGTGTGTGACCTTTTGGAGGGTCTGATTTTCTGGGCAAAATGCCAAATGCTACACATCCTTCCCAGCCTGGGGGAAGACAGCAGATTAGACCCATCCTTTGTGTCACAGCAGCTTTGGGATGGGGTAGAGTTTGTGTTTGGGGTTTCTTAAAATTGCACGTAAAAGCACTGAGGAGTGGAGGCACTGAGTGGAGGCCACTTTCACCTCTTTACATGCCAAGCCTTGATTAGAGGCAGGCAAAAAGGGGTTTCCAGACATGATATGAATGTGGCTGGTGGAGCCAGTGCTAGCTGTGTATTTCTGGGGCAGGTGTGCCTTTCCCAGCAGACTGACATCTATTCATGAGCTGCTCTCCCCTCAGCCTCACCTCTGAGGCCCCCAAGGCCAGGTCTCAAAACCACATCCTTCAATTTAAGCCTGAGTTCACCAGAACTAAAACAGCAATGGAAATGTCAGTGGTGTAGGTGCTAAAGTAAATTGCCAGTATAGCTTGGGAGATGAGCTGTGCCTCCTCTTCCTCTGTTCCCCTGAAACTGCAGGGACTGATTTATATGTCCAGGCAGATTCCACTTGTGAGCAAAATCAAGCAAGCTCACATTGCCAGGAATAACACCATTACTTTTAATGGAAAGAAGTCATTCATGACCCAAACCTCTGAAATAGTTCCACACAATGTGTTGAATACATAAAGTCTCAAGTTTCCTTTGACAGAAAAATGTTGGGGGTTTAGTTCCAATCCTACAGGAGGAAAAAAAGAGAGAGAGAGAGAATTATTTTGCTATGTTTTCTCCTCCCTGTGAAAATCTTCATTGTGGAAGCAGCCAGGTACTGGTTATAAAATCAGAAAAAAAAATCACTATGAATATCAGTATGAATAATACAGGAATGTTAATTCTTGTCAAAAAACAAAATTACAGTTCATAAATAAGTAGAGTCTGTGCAAAAATAATCAAGATCCTCAGCCAATCACTGGTTTCAGTCATTGAAAATTGTTAAGTATAATGGATTCTCTATTCCATGTGAAATAATCTATCCAGCAGCCCAGGTTATAGGTCATGCACTCACAGGAAGGCAAACAGCTAAAACCATGAGTCTGCTCTTTCATAAAGAAATGTTTGATCAGTTCTCTTACAAAAACAGGGGGCTAGGGCTAAAATCATGAGCCCTGTCTGTACTCACTTAGATACACTCTGGTCCTGATCATATATTACTGAATTCAACAAAAATATGGCTCAGCCACTTCATGGAAGAGGTCCTGGGCTGGGTTTTATGTATTTCTTTTCACTTTCTAATATTCTTGCCCAAAGCTTTATGCTATGAGATTTATAATTGCAACAAAGAGGATTAATTTAATATCAATTTTGCATCTATGCCAATATTCATCGCTCAAAAAAGTAGTAGGTTTTTCTTATAAAAACCTACTACTTGGATCAAATTCTGAGGAACATATAAATCAGTGTGGGCAGCTCAGAGAATATTGGAGGTGCTACAATATGAAATGTTATGAAGATTAGTAAAGGGACAAATGTATAAAAAAATAGATAAAAAATAAGTGTGTGCCATGGCACAAACTGAAGAGAGATGTGTTGATTTGAAATTGCTGCTTTTTGCCCCCTGCAGTGCAATTCATACAGTCTTATAATTACACACCACATCACATGAATAAATAAACAGGGGCCATCAGGAGTGACTTTTGGATCTGCAGGTCTGTAGACAGATCCTCCAGAATATTTTTCCTTGAGAAACTTCCCCTAAATACAGTGCAAACCCATAAATGGGCCTCAAATGAGGGTGGGATCTCCTGTTAAAACATGAGAAACAAGACAAATATTTTCTCATCTGACCAGAGAGAACAACAAAGACACCACAGTGGGGATATAATTGAAACACAGGTATCTGGCCAGGACTTTGTAAATACACAAATGGTTGTTCCTTCTTTCACAAATGGCTGATCCCATAGTTTAGAATAAAATAAATGTTATAGGTGCATAGCCAGTCTCTAAATTCATAATCCTTTTTGGTGAAGAAAGGTATAAAAAAACCACATTTCAAAGCTTCTGAGCATCTATTTCTATAAATTAAATGGTTTTCTAACGAATATTATGCTTATACTTTAGCTTCTGTTGTAAAATTTTAGTAGTATTCAAAACTACCGGTTTGCTAGTACTAGTAGTCAAAATTCAAGATGGTAAAAAAAAAAAATCAACATTTCTCTATCAGTAGTTTTTTGGGGTTTTTTGTACCAAATTTAATTTATTTCCTAAGGACTCATGTCTTCTTTATAGAATGAAAGCAGGTGAATGGGGAAACAAAAAAAAAAAACCAAGAGAATTTAGCACTTCTTCCTCAAGCCCCAACCCTGCTGATGTGTTTTCATCATCAGTCATCCCCAGCTTCTCCAGCTTAGGAATAAATTGTTCCTTGTACTGCAGTAGTTCTGAGAGACCCAGCTGCACTGACTGTGCTCAGGGCACACCTGAACTTGAGCTTTCCCTCCTGAGCCAAACCGAGACGATAACGAGTAGGGGGAGAAAATTCTCAGCAGAACACTTATTTAAGAAATTAAACATGAGTCTTCCAGTCCACTGTGGGCTGGACCCATTAGCCCTGTTTTCACCTGCGTTTTGGAGATGTTTTGAGACCTTATAGAGACGTTTGTGTACTCAGCTTATTACTGAGATCACTAACAAATTTGGCACAGTCTATTAAGTGTTCAGGTACTATGGTAATTAGCTCAGTCTGAAATCCTCACCAGATGAAAAAGTGCAGCAGAATGACCTTTTAATCCCTTTGCCTTCGTTTCGACATCTTATCAGCATTTCACAGTTCCTTCTTAATATGTGACAGTGTAGAGAATTTCATAATTCATTTCAGCTATTGAATCCAAATGTGAAATTACGGGAGGAATTCTCACAGACACTTCATACAGAGAACTTTTGTATTTCAAGGCTTGAAATGGGTTTGTCCATGAAATGACTCAGATGGTGTCAAACTCAGAATGAGCAGAGTGGTTCTGTCCCAGCAGAATACAGAACACGGTGTGGCTAAACCATTCTTGACATTACTCTCTGTAATTTAAGATGAGTCAGAGACAGGCTCTTCTCCTTCTGTAAAAATCAATGTCTGAATCCTTTTCAAATAGTCCTTATGTACTTTGGAGTGGCTCCTCTCTTTCCACAGGGTTTGTTGGCAATTGGGTCAGAGTTTGAAGCACTTTGAGTAGGGCCCTCCTGCAGTGCTCGTGCTCACAGGTATTGGTCTGTCCTCAGGAGCATTTTTCAGAGAGCAGAGGGGTTAACAGGAGACACATCAAGGTGGTGAGAGTAGAACAAAGCAGTGGTGGTAAATCTCTTTGGAGATTTGATCTCCACTTCTCCATGTACTCATGCTGTCAACCTTGAAGACAGTCAAGAGCAGAGTTATTTCACCAGTACTGCTGCATTTGAGACCTTAACTTGGATTGAAATTTGTAAAAGTTGAGCTTTTGATTATATGTCAATGTTTGTAGAGTGACAGAAGCAAGAGAAGAAGGCAAACTTGCTCTTTAAGGGAATTTCTTGTAGCATTCCACTGTGTATTTTTTCCACACAAGACAAGTCCCATCAACCATTTTAGGTCTATAGTTATCACATCAAGAAAACAGGAATAGCTGTGACCAGCAGCAACCTGTAATTCTGCTGATGAAACCTAATAAAATCTGGTCTGCATGAATAAAGTCACCTGGTATACCCCTCTCTCTGGAGAAATCCTCTGATTTCAACACCACCTTCCTACTGATGAAAAGCCCATCCAAATGTAGCACCAAAAAATATCTGAAATAGTAAGGTTGTCTAAATCCTCATATTACTTGAAAGTCTCAAGCTTTAGATGTATCACCCTCCATAATCACTGTCTAGTAGAGCTGATGGGGAAGATTCAACACACTTGAATATTTCCAGCATAAAGTCAGCCTCAATCAGCCAGACTGGGATGTGGACACTGAAGGGTGTCTTCAAAAGCAGAATACAAAGGGTTTGGTTTTTTTTCAGTTCTGAACAAATTTTTGTGTGGTGTAATATTGCCATTGCAATTAAATTTTGGGGCCTGAAACCTTGGGGTATAAATGCAGTGGATTTCACCTGTTTGTAGATAGTGTTTTCCTCTTCCTGGAACCTAGTTATTATAGCAATGAGAGAGAGAGATACTCCTGTGATTTGTATCATAGCTGCCACCACAATATTTGATCACTTGTGGTGGGAGACATGGATGCCAGTAATCTGAGAGTTACTTAGATTCCAAATCCTGTAATGCGTTGGCAGAAAATCTTACGGCTCCATTAAGTTGTGTTACACTGTATGGAAAATAGACATATCAATCATCTTCAGTTAAATATTTAGAACTCATGCCATATTTAAAAGAACAATGATCTTTAAGATATAAAAATAGTACACTCACTCAACCTATTCTGCACTCTCACAGACTTAGTTCAAGTTACATGGCAAGCAAAATTGTCCCAGTGATTTAAATCCACAGCTGGGGGAGCACTAAAATTAACACAGTGCTGGAGATTAGGTGAAAATAATCTGCATCACAATTGAGCCGTTTGCACTGGTAAAAAGAAAAAAAAAACAAAACAAAACAAACAAACTGAAAATAAAAACACCAAGAAAACACCAAGAGCCATAGCAAAGTAAGAAGTGCCAGACTGGATCAGACACATGGAGTAGCTATTGAGCTAGTGAACTAGTGAGCATCCAGTGATGCTAATGAGCATCCAGTCTCCAGCACCAATCTGGATCAGATGCCTCTAAGGAATGTGAACTGAGTCTGTAGAAGGCAGATGTTGAGTAATTTGTTCTCAGTGAGAATTTCATCCTAAATCATAACAGTTACAGATTGGTATTAACCCTGAAACATGAAGTCTTGCATCCCTTGATCGTTCTGGGTATCCTGTTGCTTGAGCAGACTTCACTAATTTCTTGGCCCCAATGACATCTTGTGGTGAGGAGTTGCACAACCTGATGCCAGAATTTCAACCTTTCCTCTGTTTTGAATTTTTGCTTTTCAATTTATCCAAGGCTTTATGTTTCTAGGGTTGTTGGTTTTGTTTTTTTTTTCATCAATGCACATAGTTCATGGTTTATTCTTGGTTTTCATCTTTCTGTGTGTCCCAGAACTAGATGCTGAACCTCTTTATTATTGAAAGATTTCACAGGATGGACTAAGTGTCTCTACCCATCTGACAAGTAGGATGTGAGAGGCATGAGTTTGGGGGAAATTTTTTTGCAAGAAACAAAAATTTTGCTTTTCACAGAATAATCTGAGTTGGAAGGGACCATCAAGGATCATTGACACACAGCTCCTATGTAGTTTATCTGGACTGGGTCATATCTCTAAAGGTGGACAGAGTTTGCTTGTACAATCCCCAGACTTTCCTGTTTCACTTTGCATGAAATAACAACAAATTCAGATGGATCAAAAGTGGAAATTTAGGTTAGGCATTTCAACATTATGCCCAAAGACATTTTTGGATGGAAAGACACAAAGCCAAACTCAAAGACAAAATGAAGTGGCATACCTCAGGAACCCAACCTTCTCCCCCTGTTCCTGGAGACTTTTTAGTTTGCATGAAAACAGAAATGTGAAGCCAATCCAAATATTAAAGTGGGATCTAGTCACAGTCTTTGACTATCAAAGGGGATTTTTGGTATGAGAGATCCAGGCTCTCCTCTGATGCAGCAAAGGAAATATCCACTGGATATGGAAATATCTTCTTCACTTTGAGCATGGTAAAACACAGAAGCAGGAGTGCAGCCCTTCCTCAGAGATTTTCAGTACTTGGCTGAACCAGAGCCTGATGTGGTGGATCTAACTTTGAAACATGGCTTGCTCTGATCAAGAGATTGGACAGGTGACCTTCAGAGGTTCCATTACAACCTGAACTACTTTATGAATTTATGACATTTATGATGATTATCTGGGATTAAATGATGTGAAATTCATCCAAGGTAAAAAATGCATTTTAGGACTCAGCTATTTAAAGCTTCAATTCAGGCCTTTAGCTTAAAAAAAACAAAAAAAACCCAAACAAAAAACAAAAAACTTCTCAGGAGAATGACTATTTTCCAGAGGAAAAAAGACATTATTTTTATATCCCACAAAAAAAAATTTCACAAATACTGTCCAGTTTTAATTAAATTCTGTGTTTGAGCTTCAGTCACTGCTCAGGATGAACCTGCTGCCATGATAGCCTGACTGTTATTTCAATTTATGACTGTAAAGAAATCTAAAGCTCAGGAGAGATCAAATCTCAAAGCTAAGCAGAAGAAATAAAAAAAACAAAACAAACCCACCAACATTGTGTTTTGACAACAAATTTAAACCACCAGAGATGATGTTGATCTGAAGCAGTAGAGTAGTTCCACAATTATATCTCCTCTACTTTTTATCAGAAAAGAATGTGTGTAGGCACTGATGAAAAACTTCTTCCTGATAAGTATGGGAAAGAAAAGGTGAGGAACAGAGATTTTTGCATAAAACCAATTTGGGAGTCCTGTGAGTTGCCTATTACTAGAAAATACAACATGTTTCAAAGATCTTAGATCCAGTACTCGGTGAAATTGGTGCACCATAAAATGCAACCCAGAGCTGCTATGGGTGTGTTAGATTTACATACAAAGAACATATCCACAGGGCAGGCCTGCTTCAAGCCCTCTCAGCAGGCACTGTGATTCACTCTGTTGGGCAAGGGTATTCCCAGCATCTCCTTTTTATGCAGGTTTGTAGTCTCTGACCATACCCCTCAGTTTTAGGGTGGTCACTAAACTGCAAAACATGATGGAATGGGGACCTCTAATCCTGTTGTTCACTGGCAAAACAAGCTCAGGTCAGTCTGTCCCTTGGAGATCTGGTGCAGTGCATTGCAGAGAAACACTGGTAATGAATGGATAGAGTGATGGTGCAATTACATCTGACACATGTTGCCATAAATCAAACCTGACAGAAGTCCCAGAATCATTTTACAAAGCTCTGTGCAGATTGGAATGTCCAAATCTTTGAGACAAAACCTAAAACCAAAGTCCTGTCCCTTCTTGTCGTTAAACCATATTTTAAATAATTGAGCTGTGAGGACTGAGGGCAAAGCACTTTCAGATCAAGGGCAGCAAGATATATGTTAAAAAGAACGAGTAGATGGAGGGTTTGTTTTTTTTTTTCTCTCAAGGCTGCAGTGTAGAGCTGTGATCACCAGCAATATACTGCTGGCACCTGGACTTGTGTGTGTGCTGCCAGCAACTAGAGAAGAGGATGATGATCAGATCTTTCAAATAATATATATATATATATATATAAAAGAGGAAAAAATACTTTCATCTCAGAAAGATGAAAATTCTGTTGCTGGCTCTCCATGGAAGCTGTTGAGACTCTGTAGTGAACATTGTGAGAATAAAGTCATAGACAGCAATTCATATCATAGAATCACAGAATCAATTATGTCGGAAAAACTCTCTAAAAACATTGAACCCAACCATTCCCCCAGCACTGCCAAGGCCACCACTAACCCATGCCCCCAGGTGCCACATTCACATGCTTTTCAAATCCTGTCAGGGATGGGGACTCCACCCCTGCTCTAGGAAGCTGTGCCAGGGCTGGACAGCCCTTTTGGTGAAGAATTTTCCTTAACATCCAATCCAAGCCTCGCCTGGGGCAATTTGAGGCTTTATCCTGTCCCTGTTCCCTGGCAGCACAGCCCGACCCCCCCGGCTGTCCCCTCCTGGCAGGGAGTTGTGCAGAGCCACAAGGGCCCCCTGAGCCTCCTTTTCTCCAGGCTGAGCCCCTTTCCCAGCTCCCTCAGCCGCTCCTGGGGCTCCAGCCCCTTCCCCAGCTCCGTTCCCTGCCCTGGACACGCTCCAGCCCCTCGGTGTCTCTCCTGTGCTGAGGGGCCCAGAGCTGTCCCAGCTCTGGAGGTGCCTCAGCAGCCCTGCCCCAGGCCAGCTGGACACCAGTGCTGGTACAAGCCTGGATGCTCTTGGCCCATCCAGGCCATCCAATAAAGGATGGAGATTCTCCTTTGCCCTCCTTCTGTTGCTGGTGCATTTGCAAAAACAATTTTTGCTGTCCTTTATGACAGATTAAATTCTAGCTGGGCTTTGGTCATTTTAAGTTTCTTCCTGTACAACCTCACAACATTTTTGTAGCTTTCCTGAATTGTTTGTTCCTTCTTCCCAAGGTCATTAACTCCCCATTTTTTTTAATAATTTCCAGCCAAAGCTCTCTGCTCAGCAAGGACAATATTTTCCCTGCAGACTCATTTTTTGGCATGTGGGGACAGCCTGTCCCTGTGTCTTTAGGATTTTGTGTAGGCTTGTCCGGGCTGCCACTGTGTCTTGTTTACCCTGCACAGCTGGCAGTGCTCCTGGTCCCCAGTGCTCCCTGAGGGCTTCTTTTATAGGGAAGCTTGGACTTGACTGCTCCTGGCTTGGGATTCATCAGCTCCTGTCTCATGAGCTTTGTGCTCCTGGCAACTCCCTCTTCTCCCCTGAGGTTCCCCCTGTTTGGGAAACACCTCTGTGCATGGCCCTGGAGTGCTTCACTGACAATTGTGTGGGCACCAGAGCTGCTCCCCTGACTGATCACGACCTCCTTCCTGGCCTGGTTTCTCCACAGTTTTAGCTGGAATTAGAATAGTGCAGTATGTCCTGTTCTGAGGGCAGGGCGGGGTTAGGTGACCTCCAGAGGTCCCTTCCACGAAGTTACTGCAAGATTCCAAAATTTCCTCCTAAGCTGTTGTGTAACAGCAAGAAATACTCATCACACTTGGCCATAATCCAGTTCATGGGGTTTTTTCCTATGAAAGACTGAACTAAAAAATTATACAATTTTGCAATTAAAATAAGAAGCTTTAATTAAATTGTGTTCTCTTGTTTCTCCTGAGACTACACAATCTTTGAGTTCCCACTGATGATATTTCACACTGACACACCACAGGGGTTTATTCCTAGAATTTTTTTTCTGTTATTCTAGTTCTAAATGTTCCATGAGGAGAAAGGAGTGGCTTCAAAGAGAAATCTTCTGTTTCCTGAAGTTTTAATCTACTAAGATTTCCAAACACTTAGTAGCTATAAGAAGTGAAAACAGGAAAGTCTAATGGCAAGATTTATAAAATCAATCCAGTGTTGAATTGTAGAATATTAATAGTCCATAAATTGAAATAATTTCATTGGAATGTATATGCCCTCCACTCAGCATCCATTTCACCTATTTTCTGTAGATGACCAGAAAAGCTTAAGCATTTTCTTGGTTTTAATCACATTTTTGTTGACAGAACAGGGCAGAAGTGTACAAATTTTGTCTCTCTGTAGACAAGCCATGAAGATCCACCCTGTCACCTTCCACTAATGAGCTGGTCACCTTGCAGAGCTGGCAAGAGCTGAATAGTTTTCATCAGGCTTGCACGTGTAACTGCCTTACAAAGTAGTCAGGATTGGGTATCAGTCAAAACAAGCCTATGCAAAAATTTACCATTTTAGCAGATGGAGTCAGAACAGCTCACTTGCATGAAGTAAAAGCCTTAATATTTCCACAGCTGGCAAGTTTCCTGTGGTCTAAATGATTGGAGCTTTTGAGGTTTTGAGGGAGAAGACCTAAATCAGGCTTTAACTCATAAAACATTTTGTGTTTCAAACATCAAGGTGCCTTACAGATTTTTGCCCCCCAAAAGGACAGAAGTAGAAGGTTTAAGTAATTTGGAGAGGGAAAGTATATCTTTCATCTTCTGCCCCACATCCTGAAGCAAAAGCAGTAATATGGTAAAACTCAGTTTTGGCTTCTATGACATTTTTTTACAGTCAAGCTTTTCTTGATTGTTGCTCTACAGCCAGAGATCTCACCTCTAGCCTCTCCTGACCAATATAATTGTGTCAACAGAAGTCTGCAGTACAGAGGGGATCAACTTCTGAATTTTATTGTGCTGCTTCTGTGAAGTCCAGTGTAACAGGAGAGTGTGTTATGAAACCAGGCAATAATATTACACGGCTATGAGTCACTTAATATACACTGGTTCTGTCAAGAGCAAAAACCCTTTATGGGAAACAATGGCTGTTGGAAAGTTAACCATTTCTGATAGCAGAATCTCAGACTGGAGTTGCCAGTCCATGAGGAAGCCAAAATCCTATTATAATGCTATGTAAACTGAAGCTTTATTAGTTCACACACTGCTTGGCAGTCAGAAGATTTGAACCCAAAGAGACTTTGCCAGAGCTGAAAACTATTCTGTTTCGTGGCTACCTGCCCTGGCATTGAGGTAGATGAAGGATGGACAAATCCTGCTTAGAATTAGAAAGAATAGAGCCCTGAAAAATTGCTCCACACCTGTGTTTTAGCCAGTCCTTAAACTGTAATATTCAGCTTTATTTCAGAACGTGAATTTTGCCACCTCCATGCTAAAGAAGTCAAATGTCATGTTTTCTTCCCAATGGGATCCTCTTTTGAAGGAGAATATACATCAAAAGTTGCCTTGAAATGGATCTGTCACTAATCCAGTCCCCTCTATTTTAGTGTGACCTGGTCTTTAGCACAGGGCTGGACTGGAAATCTTGGGCTCTGGTCCCAACAATCACCACAATTATGGGGTTATTTTGCCTGCTGCAAAGAGGGTCAAACCATGTTTCCCCACCTTCAATGACTGGTAGAGCAAGGTGTTGTCCAGGGGGAATTTTGTCACTTCCAGCTGTATGCTTAATTATTCAAAAGCAACATTTCCAAGTAAAATTTATTTGTGTTGTCCTTCTTCCCTTCCCTGTTTTCTACAGGCTGCTGCTGCACTGTTGTTATGCTCTGTAAAATCTGCTTGTACTGCTCCACAGAAAAAAATTATTCCACTGATTCTATGTTGAAATTTTAAAATTGCTCAAGTCTGGACATATCCAAGCAAATAAGTGACAGGCTTCCTCAGATGCTACCCATATACACACCCACAGTTTAGATACAGCAGTTAATTCTTCTTAAATGTAGTAACCAGAGAAAAACCCACACAGATATTTCTTTTTGCTTTATACAGTCCTGAAGTGTTTAGACTGATGCACCAAGTGTTTTACAACACCTCTGAAAGTGGGCAGTTTGGGGCCTTTATAATATTCTATAATATTTTATATAATATTATATATCCTTTATAAGGATAGCAGCTCATGAAAGCTTTGTAAGCATCAACCACTCCTCTCCACAGCAATTCAGCTGACACAATTGCTGGGACCCAAATGTGAGGATACAAAATTCCCCATGGACCCAAACATTGCTTCTTTACTGTCCTGGCTATCTGGTGACTAAGTAAGATGGTGCATTTTATCCCAAATTGCATGGGTGTAAATGGAACGAGCATCCAGATCTGCTGTGTCACATCTGCTTCATTGTCAACAGTCATATTACTTCTTTTCTTTTTTTCTTTTTTTTTTAACCCACTCTTTTCCATCTAATTGGGGATTACTGAAAGCAAAACCACAAAATCCAACTGATTTTAAATTTGTTCTTAGCAAAAGGAGGCTGAAACAAATAATAAAAAAAAAGAGCTGAGTCCTTACTGAGTGTAGTCCCTGCTGAACCAGGACCTCCTGCCTTCATCCTAAATTCATTCTGGCCACTCCTGCCTTCCTGCCACTTCTTGCAAATTAGATACCAGACACCTTCTGAAATTTCCACATATCTCCTGTTACTTTTTGTTAAAGAAAAAGCCCATTGGTGCAGACAGCATTTTCGTCCTCTGGCTAGATAATACGGGACAGAATGGTCTCCCTTCACACAGCACAGCCCTGGCCTTGACAGGGAGCTGGTTCCCTGTACAGTATTTTAACAGACTAACATGCAAGGAAAAAGAAAAGGACAGCTTCCCTGTGAAATGAAAGCTCAATGATTTAAAAAGCAGCAGTGTGTGTGTGAAGGAGGGAAAGGAGGCAGGGGGATGGGATGGCAGGTTTCACTTGTCAGGCCAGGGGTAACAAAAAATTATCCTGATCCAATAGACCATGTGAAAGGATATTACTGGGGTATGAAAAAAATTATTTTGGGGGGAAAGAATGTATTTTTCTGCCCTTTCTGTAAAGCCCTGTTATTTTTCTGTTCTTTGCTTGCATCTGTTAAATGCTGGAATGTCTGCAGGGACGTTTTTAAAAGCTGCACAATGTCAATTAAATTTGCCGAGCAGTATATCTTTTTGGAGTACGTGTGACCTTTTCTGTTTGTCATTTCCTGGGCATCACACCAAGTGATCCTCTTAGGATGCTGGCTTTGTGGAGCAGGCTCACAGCAGCAGGACTGCAGGAACTGCAGGTTTCTGGGACCACTGCCAACCTCCGGATAATTGCCATCAGCAGGAAAGAGCTAGAAAAGCTTGGCTGAGTCCATCTTTTACAGATAGATTGACCCCTTTCTGCCACTGCAGAATCACAGTCAGAGAGAAACACATATCCAAAAAAGAGAGAGAAGGAAGGGGAAGGAGGGGGAGAGAGGAATGATTACAGCAGGAAGGCTACATCTGATCTGAACAAGAGAGATTTGGAGGTTACGCTTGCTGCTTTGCCTTCGCCAATATTTATAATATCTACTGTTTTAAGACAGACAAATCTGAGAATAAGGCTTAAATGCTGAGCTCTGTTACAATAAAACTGGTGCTTTTGTGAGACCAGAGTGAGAGCTCAGAGAGAGGGGAGGGGAGGGAAGGGTGGGAATTCAGTACCTTCATGTGATACATCTGCTGGGAAATAACAATTTGAACATATATGCAGCAATCAAAAGGCAGACAATGAACCCGTGCTGAAAGCCACTGCAGGTGCTTGGTTAGGGAATGGAGAACAGCAAAAGGAAGGAGAAAGGAGGCTGTGTGCCCACAGCTCAGTAGCTAAGCTGAGATGTTGCAAAAAACAGCAAGAACCACAATTCCATTTTATGAGAGCTGGGAAAGGAAAGCTGCACCATGTCCAGCAAGTGGCTGAGTGGGGTAAATGGTGGTGACATGGCCAGGAGGTGATTTCAGCAACAGAGCTTTCATGTACACCACCTCCTCCATGTGCTGTGCACCTCAGTTTCCTGCAGGGTTCAGATTCAGCACTGCTGGTAAACACCTTTAGTGACTGCAGCACAGGAGCCCAGATTCTCCATGTGGGAATTTCCAGGCAGATGATGGGATCCCCACCCTGAGCCACAGCTGCCTCCCCCTGGCATTTCTTAGTTGAGGTGGGACAGGCAATGGTCAAAGTCTGACTGAAATACCAAACCTGCCCCAGGCAATCCCAAACTTTAAGATGCAAGACCAGTTCTCTTTCCCCTTGGGAATGGAAGGAGGTGAGTGGGTTACAGGGGTAAGCAGTTGTCCCTTCCATGAAGTTGTGTGACCTTCTGTATATGGGCACCACAATTCTGCTGCCTCTCTCCTCTCCTGGAGGAAAATCCTTCCATCAGGCATGAAACTGCAGCTGTCATGCTGCAAAGAGCAATTCTGAGTCACAAAAATGTATAGAAATACGTGTGACCTCTGAAAATAAAGATCTTTAAGGAAAATAAAGCTTCTGAGACAGAATCTCTCCACTGTGTTTAGTTCAGTGCAGTCTTGTATTCATATTAAGATGTTTGATGATAAAGACATAACACCCAAGTCCATTCACTAACATTGCTTCTTTTTCTCTTCCTCACCCATGATCTCTTAGTTGCCAACATAAATAATAGTCAGGTTACATTAATGTCCTGTGGCTCCAAACTGGGGGAACTTCAGTGCAAAAGGTGCTGAGCAAACATGTATGGAGGCATAATCCTGTCAAATATTATCCAGGTCATATGATCTGTAGCTATATTCCTCCCTGCAGAGAACACACTCAGCTTGGCAAATGCCTGGCCTGTTTCTCCATGTGACACTGAATGTCAGTGAGTGACATCTCACAGATGATACTTTATTGGTAGAGCAGGTGTTGGTGGCAAGAGCTATATTTATAGAGCAGAGGTCTAAAAATGGGTCTGTGCTTAACAGGTCTCAGTCACTTCCAGATCAGATCTGAGTCTTTCATAAGACCTTTCCCCTCTTCTTTCCCTGCTCACAAACTCTCACCAGAATGATGAAGGGATGCTTCCCAGAGCCCCAGCAGAAGAGCCATGCAAACTGGGATACCGAACCCATATCCTCCCTAGGAAGGGAGATCTGCATGTCAGAGGAGGTTCCAGATCCACACATTACAGGCTAATCTTTTTTACAGAAAAGGCAAATGCTGTAACATCAGCACTGCAGCAGTTTTTATTTGTCACAGCCCCAGGGTCACAGTGGTGAGCAGAAGACAAACACACCACCATGAACTAAGAACTCTGTGCATTTCTGGCATGTCACCCCCTCTGTGCCAACACGGCATACACAGACCCACTCCTGAGGAAAATGTGAGAGAACCACTCCCAATCTACCTGAAATACTGCTTGGGAGGACACAGTGATTCTGCTTTGTGCCCTTTTTGCATCTAATTCCCTAAAATCAAGAGGAAGCACATGTTTGCAGGGCTTTCTTCAGGATGACTGGACTACCCTGGGGTGGCTTCTCTGCTTGCCCTTGTCCTCCTCCTGAGGACAATTTTTACTCCTGAGCACCCTAAGCTGCAGAAGCAGTTTGCCATGTCAGGGAACAAGGATGTTTCTGAGAGCCAAAGTGGAATTTGGATCTGTCCAAATGACATTCAGCCACCAGCACAACATCTGCAGTGTTTGAGATTTGATGACTGACCTTAAAACTACACTTTTGTATGAAGATCTTTATAATTATTATCCAGCACCATTCTCAGAGTTTAAGTATGGGTTTACACAGAGAATAAACCAGACAAGACACAAAAGCAGTGGAGGCATTTCAGTTTCTGCCCAGGATGGAAGTTTGAGTTCTTTCCTGGAAGCAGGCTCCATTTGACCCACCTGTGGATATGTACTGGGTGAAAGCAAAGGTGATGAGATACTGCTCTGCTGGCCTGAAAAAACAGTGCTTTTTGCCCAACTTAAATTGAAAAACGTTGCCAGACCTCAGCTTGTAATGTGGTGTTCAATTACACCTTCCACATGCTGCTTAGAGTAATCCTAGTCTGAGTGTGGTCCATGGCAAATATGAGGGAGCAAATTTTAAACTTTTGCCTGAAAACCTGTTCATTCCTCAGAAACTAAGCTATTATATTTTAATGATATATATTTTTAAGGAATTATATTGTGTCTGCAGGCCCTGTCAGCATCAACAAAGTCATTCTTTGACTATTCTGCTGTGGGCAACATATAAAAAGGAAAACACCTCCGTATTTCATTTTGTTTCCATTTGCCACCTCCACTTACAGCTGAGACTCATGAGTGATTAGAATAGTCTCACCAAAATCAGGAGGACGACTCATGGGCTCAGGGGGAGGCAAGTGATGGAGAGCTCTACCAAATCACCCTCCAACACCAGATGCTGGAAGACACAGTGTTGGTAGCTGTTGGCAGCTGACCTGAAGAAGTTAAGCTTAGCAGTGAATGGAGCCCCCAGGCTCTGCAGCTCAGCTTCCTCTCCTCTCTTTAGCACAAAATATTTTAAAAGAAACTGAGACCAACAGCTTTTCCCCAGCCAACAAAAATAAAGACACTTGCAGGGCAGCAAAGTGCAGCATGCCTGCCTAACCCCAGGCTGCTCTGCCAGGGAATCAGAGGGATGGGTGGATGGATGGATGGATGGATGGATGGATGGATGGATGGATGGATGGATGGATGGACGGATGGATGATGAATAGCAATTGAAAGATGGGCACAGAGGCAATAGCAATGTGGCTGAGGTCCAAGCCCAGAGCAACGAAGCATCCATAAGAACTATTGTAATTGTCAGCAGTGAAGAAACATAATTCATTGTTTGCAAATGCAGCCTAGCTCTTTAAAATAAAGAAAAGCAAATACCTCAGTTCTGTTAGCTACCTGGCCAGTGTAGGCTGCCCATGGGCCAGATATATAAAGCTGATATAAACCCCACAGCTCAGGCAAGATCTGCTGCATGGGTTTGATCAAGGACTAGTGCACCTTTAGGAATGTGAGTCAACTGGAAACAGATGTTTTCATTCTGTGGTGCTGTAGAAGCAAAAATCCCTTCTGTTTGTCTTCCCTCTGTCTCCTGCAATCTTTGGGTATATTATTAACACTTTTTTCTTCTCGTTTTATTTGTGTGTCTTAAAATATTCCTCCTGTAGACTCCTAAATTGTAGGGAGAAGAGAGAAAATGCCAGCAGATCAGAACAAAAAGCCAATCCACTTACAAACCTACCCATCAACTAACTCCTCTCAGAAAACTTCCCTTGTCAGTGGAAATCCCAACCTCACCCACTAAAGCCCTTCCAAAAGCAATGTAGTTGGCACTGTATTCTGTTTGTTTTAACAAATTTAGGCTGTTCCAGACCAAGAAAGATGGGGATAAAAGCCCTTAGAGCCCTTTTGGAGAACGTGACCCTGTTGGAATTCCCTTAATGTTGTAAAGTGGGACTCAAGAAACAGGGGCTCATTTTAGAGACACTTGGGGTACACTCTTCTGCAGCTTCTGTGACTGTCAGTCCACGCTGAGACAATGAAAAGTCACACTGGATTATTTTCTTTTTAAAGTCATTTATAAGAAAAACACACCCATCTCTGCCACCCTTACAATTTTCTGTTGTGTTTCTCTCTGCAGAACCATCCAGACAAGCACCACAAACCAGCCCCCCCAGCCCTTCCTGCTCTGGTCCTCCTCCTGGGCTGGGTGTCAAACACAACACTCTCCAAAGATGATTTCTGCTGACACTCCCAATCTACCTGAAATACTGCTTGGGAGGACACAGTGGTTCTGCTTTGTGCTCTTTGTGCATCTAATTCCCCATAATCACTGGTGAAGATTCACCAGTACCATCAATCTGCTCACATAGCATCCTCTGCTATTCAGGAGGACTAATCATGCCATTCAGCCTTTCCTTCACCCAAATTCCTCCTTACTGCTCATTCTGTCACTATCTGTCTCATCAAAACAAAGCAATTAAGGACCATCCCATTGTTTCTACTGTCCTACTTGTCTCTTCCACCTTTCTGCCTTTTCTTAAGGTTTCTCTTACTCTCAAGTCTAAAATGAGAAAGCTTTGGATTCCTCATAAGCAGTGAACATAAGACTAAAACCATGTTTGTAGTCCCAGAGCTGGGGGTCCTGGTGTCACCAATCACTTTGCAAGAGCCACACAGGTAGATACATCTCCCCTTCCAAACTGGCTCCCTTTGTGTAATGATTTCCCCACTTTCTGGCTCAAGACATGTGTATGAGTGAGCACAACATCACTTGTGGGCTTGGATTCTGTATATCTTGAGGCAGAGGTTAATGGATGTCCAGGATTATCAGATGCTCTGGCAAGTTGTGTCTATTGTATTTTCTTTTTATAAGTTATGGTGGTGTAAGAGTTTTTCCTGGACAGGAAAAAAAACCCCAACTCCTTATTTGCATTTTTCCCAGTGGAAGGGAAATCTAGGAAATAGGAGAGGAGGTAATCTCCCTGAGTAGCCCAGACCATATTCATCTTTGTCCTGAGTGAAGTCTGAAATGCAGGAGGGATGTGAAAAGGCCAGAAAGAAGGAGGTAAGCACAAAAATACCAAGTTGAGGCAAAAATCAGGTTTCAGATGTGAAAAATTGGAAAGGACGTGGATGATGAAAAGTTTGTCACCACTCAGGAGGCCACTAACACCACCTAGGTTGAGAAAAGCCACACGTGGGAGCATTTATTAAAGACCTCTTTTGTTAGGAAGAAGCATTATTATGAAGAGTTATAAGATTTTCTGGATTCCCACAAAACTCCTGTCTCCATCCCTCTTCTCATGTCACCACAGGAGTCTGATGCCAACATCAGAACATCGTCACAGCTCTGTATACACCAGTTAACCATAGCTCTGACTGGAGCTGTTAGCTCTCTGGAAACTGGGAGAAGAGACCTGTCAGTGCTCCAAAAACCTTTGGAGAGCTTACATCAAGCTTCAAGGTTACAAGAAAACCAGGAAAAAGAAGCCAGTCATCTGTGATTTTGTAGCATAAGTGTCACACGTGAACTCTCCTATTGTCTCATCTGTTTTGGGGTCCCTTTCTATGTCTTTTAAATAAGACAAAAACATATGTGTTACCATTTTATTCCTTCTTTTCAATGGCTGAGAGAGGATTGAGTTAATTTACAGAATAATGAAATATTTCTTTCTTAGTCATCCTAGGCTAAGCATGAATATCTTACCTTTTTATTATCAACTACCCAGGTACCTCCTTTTGTCACAGAATAAATGAGCAAACAAAAACCTACCTGTTCTCTCTCTCTGCTTTGAATTTCTCTTCAAGCTGGGAGAGGCAAATAATGACCTACTGCAAAAGCTGGAAATAAATTATAGCCAGAACGGTAAAAGCAAAATATTTCTCCTCTAAACATGTTGCTTTTTCCTCTGTATGTCTTGGCAGCCTAACTCTCTGAAAACACCCACCTGAATTCTCTGTGCTCAACAGAGCAGCCCAAGGATAAACCCTCCGGTAAATCCCATGTGACTGAAGATATAGGAGTCTGCCTGTGAGTAAAAACATTTTAAATATGATTGCTATACCTGTAAGTAACCAAAGAGCCCTTTTGGAGCAAATAATTTCCTTGGAAACATCTGAATCCAATCATCTAAGCCTGGGAGCCCAAATTTATGTAATACCGCTGCTTTCCTCTCCTCATTGTCCATACCCTGCCTCAAAAGAAAAGAGTTTACCCTGTCCATCTATCATTTAAATGGTAATGAGCTAAATGAATTCCACCTCACTTCTGAGCTCCAGAGTAAGCTTGGGTTTATTTATTCATTTAAAGGCACAAGAACCCGTTTGACATTGCTGAACGTGTCCCAGATTTATGGAAAATAAAACTGTACTAATCTCACGCGTTTATTAGCTTTTCTGTCAGATGCCTCCATGAGTATTCAGAGATGTGAATTTGCCCTGCAGTTCTGTTCTGACTGGAACAGCATCTCCTGAAATGTAAATGTTATCTTAAGGTCATATGCTGATGAAAACCCCTGTTTTGCCAAAGTCTAATTTCTTGGTCACTTGACAAAGCAGCTGCTGTTCAGTTATATGGCACAAAGAACGCTATTAAAGATGGATAACTTACATGTTTGATTTGGCATATATTATACAGCTTCTACAGACAAAAAAATTACAATGTATGATTATTTTTCCTGATTTAGCTGAGTAAATAAAAGACCTCTCACATATATGTATACAGGGATGATACTTCTAAGTGAATTTGTTCATTTAGACATTGTGTAGCCCTCCGAGGGCTTCTGTGACTGCATTTTAAAGGATCAACACAAATATCTTAATGTGTGATATAATTTATTCACTGAATCATAGATTGTTATTGAGACCTGATTCCTGATTTGAAGGAGAATGCAGAGATTAGACAGTTGTAAATGTTATGTGACAGTGAGCTCTGCAGCTGATGTACATTAAGGAAAATAAAAATTGCAAGGTTTTAGGTAATCAACAGCTGGTGTCAGCTGCTACCGTACCACATCAGTGCCTCCAAGGTTGGTAAAGATTTTTTTTAACCATCTGGTAGTTTTCTAGCATTGGTCAATGTCAGAAGGACAGTACTGGAGGCTTCTGCTCCTGCTTTGGCAAACCAGGACAAACGCTCACATGTGCGAGCAGAGAACATGCAGTGTGGGTCAAGAAAGACAATATGACATGTTTTAGGAGGTGGTGCTGTCATTCCAAGCCCTTTTAGTGTGTGCAGAAGTGCTGACAGGGAAACCACACTACACAGGGATGTAAGGTTTGGGTTACACAAATCTCCATGCCCAGGAAGACCCGGAGCATTCAAGTCCTAGCAGGGTTTGGTCTCCAGGTCTGAGCTCTGAAGAGTCAGTCCTGGAAGCAGAGGTGGGAGCTCAGTGTCTGGTGATGGGTGGGGAAGGAATGTTGCCTGCACAGTGTTTGACCTTCATCTCACAAGAAAAAATGTCAAGTATCCTCAGAAAAAAAATCAACAGTGTTTTCTCTCACCAAAAAATTGCTCTAGTGCAGGAATACTTGGTCCTTTTGCAAAAAAGAATTAAAAGAACCCTGGAGACTGGGATTTTTCTGGTGTCTTCTCTTCTGTTTTCTTTTCCTTTCTTTTTAATTATGAAGTTCAGAGGGTTCCAAGTGACAAAGATTATTTAGCATTTCAGATAAGACTTTATTTTGCAGGACATCCAGCATTCATTAGAACATCAACGTTTTCATACCCAGAGAGGTAGGAAAGTTATTCCAATGAAAAATAAGCATGAGCAATAATGAAGCACTCACTTTCAGATAGAAAATTAACTCAGGAAAAAAAAGAAACCTCATCAATATTCAGGTCAAAGAATGATATGCTTTTTCTAAAAATTTATCTACTAGTCTGGCTGGGGATATCCCTCTCCTAATTACTGCCAATTTTGACAGGTCACATCACAAGTTTTAGTTTCCAGAGGAAGATCTGTGTTCAGAAAAGCCTTCTGGGTATATTTTAAAGTGTAAGGGAAGCATCTTGTGTTTAGTGATTGCGCCACTCATTTCAGGGGTATGTGATACTCCCAGTCAGCTGCAGACAAGGAAGGATTTCCCTGCTTTGGAACAAATAAGATTTTTTTTGCTAGGGATTGGGGGGACTTGATCATTCCCTGGTGCAGCAGTTCTTTGTCTCAGAAGAGTCCTCCACCATAATGAGAATATACTTCACTTTATGTCTGTCTTATAAAATTTAATTCACATGCTGAGGTTTCCTGCTCTTGCAATTTGTTTCTTTGAATTAACTAAGACACCTCCCTGTGACACATAATTCTTGTGAAACTTGTCAGCTCTGCTTAAAATAAGTAAGTAAGTAAATAAATAAATAAATAAATAAATAAGCAGGCTGGAATTCATTACTGAAATCGAGTAACAGCCCAGCAGAAAATTCAGCAATAAAACATCCACATCGTAAACCATCAATATTTGCAGTAAACCATGAGCTGAGAGAAGTCTTGGTTAAATATCTTCCACTCCTGAAATGCCACATCCTGACTGGCAAAAAACATGGCAAGATACCAGCTGAGCTGAAAGGGAATCCCAATGTCCCTGCACAGAATCTTGTTCTTGCTTAATGCAATTTCTCCTTGGACAGAGCACATTCCGGAGCTAAAGGTGTGGAAGGGAGAGATCATCCAAGGAGCCTGGTAAAGCAGTGATGTTTATGTGCACCTACTCTGTGTACAAAGGCTTTATGCCACCCTTGTGGTCCCAAAACATGCAGTCAGCATCCATCTGAGGTCTAGGTGTAAAAAGTGAATGATAAGGCACTGCTCATCCTGACTGCTCGGACATCACTGCTCTGCCCCTCCTGCATTTACTCTCTGGTTCTGTTCCCATTGCTATGAAGGGCTCTGCTCTTCCTCAGCCCTGAGATGTGGGGACTTTAGGGCCAAAGGATCATCTTGCTTGGAACACCTATGTCACAGGTTATTAAGTTTCACTCAACTGTTCCTGAGATTGATTCCAGTAATTGATGTCCTGTGAAAAATCTCTCCCAGAGAGAGAGATTCAGCCTTGATTTAAAGGAAGGGTGAAACAGAGAGCATGCTGCTTTCCCTAGCAGTTTATTCTGGCTTGTAATCTTCTTCACTCTAAATCACACTGGTCCTCCCCTGTCTGATGAAAGAACCCTCTTCTAAATGGGTTCTTCTCTCTACACAAATATTTCCCCAGTAGTCAAATTCCCTCTCCATCTTCACCTTGGCCATTTGAGTCTGAAAGGTGTCTTATTCTTGGGATTTTATTCTTCTGCCCTTGTCTGGTGCTTTTATGAGTCTTTTTTTTTTTTTTTTTTTTAAATTATTCTGGGATTTTTTACATTCTTAGTAGAAAGAAAAATCAGATGCATGCAGAATTACCATTTGACTCACACTGAATTTGCACACAGGTGTAGGGCTGCAATAACATTCTATTGAAGGGGGGATATGCATATAAGAAAGAACCATGGCTTTTAACATTAAAAGCCCTGAAGAACAGTATTTATAGTGTTCACAGAGCACTTAGAACATGCAAACATGATAGTTCTATAGATGTAGATGCATCTTGGCTCTTCAGACTAATTGCCATTATTGGTAGGAACATTTTTTTTTCTGTATTAGTGGGGGCTGTGCCTTCAGGTAAGTTTAGCTGACTAAAGCCAGTAAAAGAGATGAACAGGACTCAGAAGTTAGATATGTCAAAAACACAGAATTAATCAGGATCTTGCATAAGCATACAGAGTGGAATAACCAATGAGCAGGTAGATTTCCTTGACTTCTGTAGATTTAGAATAATGTTCAGCTCTTAGTTGAGTCCTCCTGCCCTGAATTTGTGGTCAGAGAGAGGTTCTTGTCTGCTCTAAGATCTTTGGTCCCTGGATCACAGGTATAAGATCCAAAAAGGCTCAGCTCCCTAGCATCACCTGCAGCAGTGACCTTAATTCTTTCTATTCTGCATCATCTACATCTGCTAAGAAATATCATTCATACTCACCCATTTAGGAATTCAACACGTCATATTTATATCATGTTCCTAGCTCACTGACTGTACCATTTAGCCAAGATTTTAATTAAAATATTCCCACAATATATTGGTGTGAAGGCATGATTACTTTGGCTTGAGATTCCTAATTCTCATTTCCCAGTTTTTGTCCAGGACACAACAGGCTTTACACAGCAGAGCAGTACTCCTGGCAGGGGGCTGGAGGGTACCCCTCAGACCCAGGTCAGCCACCTCTGCTGGGACAGCCCTCCTGACATCACACCAATCACCCCTCTCCATTTTGGGATCTCTCCATGCCCTGGAAAAACTGGGAATGCTGAGAGTCTCAGCAAGGCATGGAGCTCAGGTTGAGTTACTCACCCACCATGACCTGTCCCATACAGGCATCCCTCACATTCCCTGCCTGCAGGAAGGTTGCTCCTTTCCCACGTATGAAATTTCATAACTGCTTGATAGTAACAGAATATGCATTCTGCATTCCTGAATGGGCTGCATTGCCTTTGGCTCTGTTAAAACTTGTCTTGCCCAAATAAGCTGAACCTCACCAGTGATCTCCCTTACATGGACCCTGCAGTTATTTATACTTCTACCAATCTTCATCAGCTGCAAATTCTATCAGCAGTGACTTTAAATCTAATCCTGTATTACTAAATGAAAACATCCCATAGCCCCAGGCACATGGTCCTGTGGAGACACTGCTCAGAGTGCCCCCGGCTGATGATGATTTGTCTGAATTTTCAGACCTGCTCTTCATCCTTTTGTTTATATCACCCTATGAGGCTTTTCCCCCTCCTTGCCTTTCATTGCCTTTTCCTTTGAAATAGGACAATAGGGTGGGGAAAAAAAAAATAGTGATATTCAGAAATGTTCTTTACTACATGAGCTTTCTGGCAGGTCTGTTAGGAGCAGTGGGTTCTCATCCATGGGAAAGCACATGATTATGCTGAGCCACAACTAAATTGAAAGGTGGAGGCCATTTCCTATGTTCTGACATAAATACACACACATATACATAAGCTGGTTTAAAAAACTTGTCAGTTCCTTTTACAGGTTTTGGGCCTATATTGCAAATAGGTTTGGGGTTTATGTTTGTTTTAATATTTGTACTGTTCTTAAACGAATTGATTGGTTCCGACTATGTGTTTTGCTTTAGCAGTGTGGTGTTAAGCACTTTCAAAATGTTTCAGTCAAGTAAAGATTTTACTTTGTCCAAAAAAACCCCCAAACCACAGAAGTATAGGAACAGCCAAGCACTGTAGCCATTCCCCAAATAGGGTGTTGGGATTTGGCTATAAACCTAAGCTGTTTAATATGGTTTGGGTTTATGTAGTAGGTCATGGTGGTTAATGTTTAGTGAGCTGAAACAAGAATGGAAGAAAATTAAAATGGAAAAGCTTGGTTTGAGAAAAACAACTCCTCGTAGACGACTATAAGGGGGATGATTGGACTCATGGTGTGTACCACATATTTTGGCTAAGCTGGAATGCCTTGAAAGCCTTTCTGTTGATGTAAGTATGATCATCTGAGCAGGACTTTTTATCTCAAAACACTCCTAATGCTGAACTCTTGGCATGAGGTGGTGACAGCTGCAGAAGGCAGAGGGGGAGAAGGCAGCAGCACTGTGCCTTTGTTACGGAGAGCAGCAGCAGAGGGGAGGCACAATTGCCTAAATCAGTGTTGTGTGGCTTGTGGGAGGGACCATGAGAGCATGATGCAGCTCAGAGCACCAGCCCTCAGCACCACCACCCCTCTGTGTGCACACAGACATGTACATGCTGCCAGATTCCAGCACTTCATTGGCTCACACCATGTCCAGAGCTGGAAGGGACCCTCAGGTTTTCCACCCTGTCCACAACTAGAGTCATATCTGCACCATGCCAGTACCTCAGCTTTGTGAACCTAAAGCCCAACAGCCCAGGGAATTTCCTGACAAGTCCCAATTCATTAACCCCAGGGCATTAACTAACCAAGACTCCAGTGATGGTTCCAGAGGCAGCTTGTTTTCTCTCTGTACCAACACCCAAAGAGCCCATACATAGACATCTTCTAGAAAACAATGCACCATGTTTCACTTGTTCAGATCAGTCCTCCTCCAGGCAGTCTATCAAAGCATTCTCTCAAATCTCTCACTAGAAAGAACTCTTACAGACATCCCCAACAGCTTGATTATGGGGGAGAACCCAAACCACCCTCGTCGTGTGAAATGTAGAGGAGAAAAAGATGTGGCTCATATGGTGAAAAGCATGCCTAGACACCCATCTGGGGTAGCTCATGTGCCCACCTGTCATCACATCACTCCTCTGTTTCTGTGCACCTCTGAATAACTCAGTGTTCCTGTGGAGTGGCCAGGGAACAACCAGCTCCCAGGTGCTGCCTTGAGCTTTGCCCTGGCTCCACGGGCTTCTCCAGAAGGTCCAGCAGTGGGAAACAGGCTGAATGGCAATAATGGGATCAGCCTCACCAGCTGGCTCAGGGGTTGGGTTTAGCTGGAATGAGCACCAGCCAGCTCTCACTCTAACTGGTGAGTTGGGAAAGGTTGAAAAGAAGAGCCTGGTAAACACATAAAATGTGGCAAAAACAATATAAAATACCATTTTAGTTACATTCAGATCAAACTGGCTACCAAAGAAATAATGCTTTTATATTCCAATGCCATCTCCATTCAAAGACCTTTTCCTCAGACTGGCTTCTGATGGGAGGAGGACCTCAAGGGAAAACACCTGAGAAAGTGAAAGAATAACTTCTGACTCCATCCTCTTCCCTGGAAGTTATGGGTTAAATTCCCTCCTAGCACAGCAGAACTGTTTTTTTAAAGGTTTCTAAAACAAATAAAACAATAAAGACATTCTTTTTAACATCAGTGCCTGCTCATCACAATTCATTCAAAGATGAATTTTATCTGATACTTGGACCACCTAACAGGAAGATGCATGATTCTGAATAATAATCTTAGTTAATGATCTAATACCTGATGTGCTAGACCTGAGATAACACCTCAGGACACGACTTTTTTGTGATATGGAATCACATTTAGTTCTACGAGTGTCTGGGCTTTTGTTGCTTTTTACAAGCTTTGTCATGCCTTTGACATGGCTCAAGTAGGAACCAGTTTCCATTCTCTGGTGTGTCTTGAGGCCTCCCTCCACTTGCCAGACCACTTGTACAGCTGTTATTAAAAAGCATCACCCTAACCAGTGTTGAAGACACAGCCCTCACATCCTTCAGATCCTCTTTCCACCTTCCTTCCATTATTTGCTCTGACAGCATTTTACTGTGTCAAAAGCCCAAGTTTTAGTGACACAATTTGCCTTCCCCTAGAATATTTCAGAACAAGAACAGCTTTGCTTTCATAAAGACGTGGTTTAGTCCTCAAGTCATTGAGGAATATCACCAGCATCTCAAGTGCAGCATCCCACCTCCAAGCCAGCAGCAGCTTGCTGGAGAGGCTGTTAGCCCATCATATGTTCCTTGATGTTCTGGACTCACACTCTCAGGGGAACCCATTAGCATTCACGCTCTCAGGCAGTTCTCTCCTCCCCTGTTAATAATTACCCAGGGAAAGGGTAATTAAAATAGGTTCTGAGGCTATGAAGAACCTCTGTCCGCCTTCACTACTTGCAGAGCCAAATGAGAACTTTAATGTACATTTGGAGACAACTCCTGAAGGGTTTTGCACCTTTGTCATGTTCTTGTTGTCATTAAGTACGATCTAATCCTCTATTTCAATTCATTAACCTGAACAGAGGCGAATTTTGAAATGTGACTGCAACACAGCATGAGTAAAATTTCCCTAGATACCTGATGAAGTTCTATCATTATAAAATGGATAATTTCATGGGGATGGACAAGAGTGCAGCAACTAGGGACTGGTTAGCACTGGTTTCCTATGGAATTCCATCCAAATTACTGAATCTCTGATTTTTTCACAGAAAATGAAAGGTTCCTTTCTTCCAGTCATCAGTTTGAGAGATCTTGTGTAGAGATGTATTCTCTGTCCAGTGCATTTGTCTTGTGCTGCAAACAACCAACAGAGCTCGGGGATAGCCACGTCCATGAGCGAGCTCTGCTGGCTGAGCAAAGCAGGAAATGAACTAATGAGATGTGTGAGGTTTATTTCAGCAAGACTCACCAATGATGGCACGAGAGCTGCCATGGCTCTGCTCATCCCTGCATGGTGAGTGTGCCCACAGCCATCTCTGCTGATGGCCTCTTGGCACTGCTGATGAACAGTGCAGCAGTCGGGGTGAGCTGCACCCCAGCCTCGCTGCAACAACTGCGCAGGAAGTCCCACGACATGTCAGGAAGAGCTGATTCAAATTCAAGCTCCAGCACCTTCACAGCCTGTCCCAAATCTGAACTCAGATGGCTTAAATGAGCCCTTAAAAGATTCCAGAAATTGGAAATCTTAGGCCTGTCTCCCTTCCTTAAAAGCTGTCATTCAATTCGACCTGGGAGGGGGGGTGGGGAATAAAAAAATAAAAGAGCAGATGAAGCAAGTGAAAATAAATATGCTTCCCATTTTTCAAAATTTGATCATTTTTAACTAAACCCTATATTATTCATGTGCTGTATATTTTATTGCTGTTAGTTTCAAAGCTGTTGGAAATCACAGATCAGTCCCTCAACCACGATGTCTTTATTATGCGTTCATAAATCATGCATGGAAGGGCCCTGACAGTTGACAACGACGTAAACTCTCAGCAAGCAAAGCCCCTAAGCCATGTAAAAAATGTATGTCACGGAAAAAAGAAGTATGTCATCTTTATTTCCTTTTTAAGGATATTTTTGTCTTGTCATTATCAAGGAAGATTTTTTTACCCCTGTACTTCTGTCTAAATGTAGTTAACTCAGAGGTAATTTGCAATGGTATTTCAATGACACAGAGAACCCTTCCCCACATCTGCCTTCATCTTCAAGGATGAGTGTGTTGTAATTGTACACTTCCAGTTTCATTAACAGCTCTGCTGTACCCAGTGTGGTTCATAAGGATTCTGGTGAAATGCAGAAGTTCATTGAATTGTCAGGAGCATTTGGGTGCTATAGGACTCATGTAAATTATAATATTGTTGCATTTTTTTTAAGCCATGGGTCCATTACAAAATTAGATCAAATTGTTGTGGGGCTTTTTTGAGCAGGAAAAATAGACAAAACAAAAACAAGGATTCCCTATTGTGCTGTAGCTGAAAATTGGAAAAAGTGCTAAGAAGTGAAATACAGGAAAAGAAGGCAGGAAGGAAGGCAGGCAGGCAGGAAGGAAGGAAGAAGGGAGGAAGGGAGGAAGGGAGGAAGGGAGGAAGGGAGGAAGGGAGGAAGGGAGGAAGGATAGTTGCAGTTAATATTTTCAGTTTCTGAAAGGTGTGTTTTTCCTTTCACTTGCTCAATTCTTTTTTATGGGGGGTGCACTTCAGTGAATTTGCTTCTTTAGTAAAAAATATTTTTTTAAGAAAATATTTGTCATCATCATAATTAGCAAATCGTAGCAGATAAAAAAAATAAAAAGAGATTATTTTGGTCAGAAAGTAAAAAATAACCTTCCAAATAGCAAATTGGAGAAAATACCTGATGGAGCACTGACTGACTGTACATTGGGCTGTGGACCATATTTAAAAAAAATAATTTTTTTCCCTGCTATGCACATTCAGACACTGAGCTTTCAAATGCAGAGCACTTTAGACAGACTGGTGAGCTGACATTTCAACACCTGAAGAGCAGTAATCACCTAGCAGCCACCCACCCCTGTTGCTATATTTACTGCACTTAGGTGTTGTCCTGTGTGTTGCCACTGCCTGGTGAAAAGGTGCCTCCTATCTCAGTGTGACAAAAACTGCACCTTTTTCCCAAGCAGCACATCAGCTTTGAGCTGATCTTCTCGTGCATCATCCTCTGCTCAAATCCACCTTCTACATACATCTTACAGCTGTAGGGTGTCTCCCATTTATTGAAAAACTAAATTACTTTAGATGCAGGACAAGACAGGAACCTACATACAAATCAAGGGGGAAATCCTTTAGGTTGAATATCATGGAAAGATTCTTCCCCCAGAGGGTGCTGGCACTGCCCAGGCTCCCCAGGGAATGGGCACAGCCCCAAGGCTGCCAGAGCTCCAGGAGGATTTGGACAGGCCTCTCAGGCACAGGGATTGTTGGGGTGTCTGTGCAGGGCCAGAGGCTGGACTCGATGACCCTTATGGGTCACTTCCAACTTGGGGTATTCTGTGATAACTCCTTTATTTCTTCTCGGCTGTTGGTGACATTGTTATCTCCTCTTGGCTTCTCCTCATTGGTCCAGCATGCAGTGGTCATGATGGGGGGGGGGGCTTCATCACACAAAAATCAGCACAAATATCAAATAGGGTAAGGCCACAATTCATAGAATCACAAAGTCATTAGGCTGCGTCATTAAGGAAAGGGACTCTAAGGTTGCAGAGTCCAAACTTTAACCCAGCTCCATTGTGTTCACCACTGGTTCATCTCATTCCTCTACTGCTGCTTAAGTCCCTCTTTCTCTACAACAGCTCAGCACTAGAGAGTTTTTCTCAAAGAACCCCCACCCGCTGTGTCGTGGTTCATTGGGGAATATTCTTTTTGTGATGCCACTATAAAGAACCAAGAGTGGTGAGCAAATGCCACGCTGTCTGCTTCCTCAGAGAAACACAGAGAAAGGAACAGCAGATATATAATTCTGTCTGTGGGGGGAAATTCAGAACCAGCTGAGATGTTTGTTGCTGCTTTTATCCTCTTGTCTATGCAAATTAGTGGCGTTCAGAACTAAATGGAAATGTGTTAAAAGGAAATCTGAAAGCAGGATCTGTTTCATACACTGGTCCTGCTCCCTTCCTTTGGAAAGACACCTGTGGATACATTTTCATTAATAATTTCACTCTATCTCTTCTCTGATGTAAATTTACAAGCAAGAAGCAGGAAAAATGCCAAATCAAGTGTTGCAGGCAGACTGGTGAGATAATTAGTATATGATGCATAAGGAAGAAGAATCCCAAGAAGCAAAGCTAGATGTGCGTGTACCTATTTGTGACAGCCTTTGGGCAAAGCTTCAATTCACTGAGGATCAGCTGTGTTTGCATTTTGCTCTTTCCTCCTCTCACTTAGTGAATCTCTCCCAGGAATGTCCTTTTGCCTTGAGCTTTTGAACTGATGAAGTACCTGCAGGAAAGAGGAAAGAAAAAGAACTTTAAAATAGATAAGCTGCTTATCTCTTTAGCTGACTTGAATTTGCTGCTGTGTGGAGGAGGATGCTATCAAAATCAGTTTAGAAGTTAGCAATGCTGGAAAAGTTTCTAGATGTGTATCACCAGCACAGAACTCTCCCTGCATGTTATTCTGTATATTGCTTCTAAATCACTGCTAGAGATAAGATTAATCCAGGTACATTAAATTTGCTTTTTCAAAAGTTATTTGTGGTGGTGTTTAGCCAAGGAAACAGGACCTGTGTGATCATACTTTCTGCTTGTCTAGCTACCTGACATTCTTTTTCAATAACCTGTAAACCCACAGATCAACTTCAACAGAAGGGCAGAGGCCTGAAAGATATTAAATTCCAGAGTTTCTCATGAAAACCAGAAGCTTATCTGCTCAGTTTTAACCACAACCTGGCCTTTCTCCATGAAATTACTGGTCAGTGATCAACATATGAATTTCTGAGAGCCACAAGCACTGCTTCTTGCTAATTGAGACTCAGGGGAAGGATTAGAGCGCCCACAAGGACAGGAATTGGGGATGTACAGTGAGATTCATCTCCTTGGCAGCACCTGGGGGAGAGAAAGAATTCAGAAATCTGAGGTCATTCCAAGGGGTCAAAGGAAAACAGAACACGAATCCAGAAGAAAGAATACTTTCTTTCTTTTTCTTTCTTTCTTTCTTTCTTTCTTTCTTTCTTTCTTTCTTTCTTTCTTTCTTTCTTTCTTTCTTTCT
Source organism: Parus major (assembly GCF_001522545.3). Taxonomy (NCBI): domain Eukaryota; kingdom Metazoa; phylum Chordata; class Aves; order Passeriformes; family Paridae; genus Parus; species Parus major. Next base: position 2,266,686 of record NC_031799.1, on the reverse strand, counting down.
TTCTTTCTTTCTTTCTTTCTTTCT
>NC_031799.1:2160635-2266012 GCF_001522545.3 Parus major | reverse complement strand
TTTTTTTTTATTTTTATTTTTCCCCCCTGAGACAGTTGATTCAAGACATGTGGATATTAAAGAAAAAGTTCCCACTAGCTTCTGGGGGAGTTTCTGGGATCTGGTCAGGGCTGGGGAGAGTCTTATGAAAACAGCAGACATTCATTAAAAAAGAATTTCAAGAGATGCTCATGCTGATGTTGTGATTTGGTTTATTGTACAAATAAATGGTTATTTGAACAAAGAAGCCATCTCTTGACTTCAACAGGAAAAGAAATACTATATTTAGAGCAGAGAAACTAGATATCAGCTTACTGTCACAGACAAATTCAAACAGCCAATATTGCATTTTAATGATGCTTACTTTGAACAAGGTCTTTGATTTGGTGTCTTTTTATGGTTTTCTCTGGTTTTAAAAACTAAAATCTGTTTTAGAAGACAAAATACCATTTAATCTGATTTGAATAGAAATGAGATCCAACACTAGCTGCTTTCCAGCATTGACTAAACTGTTTGTATGAATAGTAACACAATCTCTACCTGGATCTTCCACTTTTGATTGGCCATTTTTAGTGGTTTTCTTTTAAAATTCCAATTTCTTTTACCCTTGATCCAACTCCCCTCTTACGCTGCTGGAAGCGAATTGAACCAACCACACTCAGTCTGACCATGAATCTTGAATTCTTTCCTACATCACTTTACAGACTAGTGGTTACAGCAGTTTCCTGAGAGGCCAGAAACAGGGATTTGACACCCTCATGGAGGGAAAAGGGTGGGCATGGATATCCCCTTTGTGTATGAGTTCTGTTGTTTGAATGAAGGGTCTCCCTTCTGCTGTGGTAAAAAATGGCAGAAGTCAAAAAGAAACAGCCTTGGAGGTAATTTGAGAAAACCCATTGGCTCATGCCTCTCAGGGGAGAAAAAACCAAAGTCATTGTTGATTTCTGGAAATTTATTGGGAGTGAGAAAAAAGTTCAGGCATCTGGAAAAATTAACCATAAAAACCTGAGGTGCCCTTGAAACAGAACTGCCTGCAGGGCCAAATAACAGCTGAGTCAGCATCACAATTCTGGATTTAGGCCATTAAAAACCCTACTTGGAGCACCTCTCCTTTTCCCAGGCTCTAGGCCCTCTGCTCTGTGACATTTGCAGCTAAATCTGCACTGAGACAGCACCAGGAGCTCCTGGGCTGTGAGCTCCAGCCCCTGGGCAGGCCGCGTGCTAAATCCTTGTGCCAAAATATTTTGAAAGGAGACAGCTTGAGTTCCTACACAGCCTTCCAGGTCAATTTTGTCTCATAACTGTCTCTGTCTTTGATGCTCTAAGGGCTGGATGTCATCTGCTCTGTAGTCAGGCTTGGAGAGCTGGGGTTGTTCACCCGGAAAGAGAAGGATCTGAAGAGACCTTAGAGGTCCTTCCAGTGCCTAAAGGGGCCCCAGGAGAGCTGGAGAGGGACTTTGGACAAGGGCCTGGAGTAACAAGACAAAGGAGAGTGGCATTAATGTGAAGGAGTGTAGATTTATGTTAGATATTAGGAGTCCTTGGCTGTGAGTGTGCTGAGGCCCAGAGAAGCTGTGACTGTCCCATCCCTGGAAGTGTCCAAGGCCAGGTTGGACAGGGCTTGGAGCAACCTGGGATAGTGGAAGCCTTATGGGATCGGGTTGGAAATGGATGATCTTGAATGTCCTTTGCAACCCAAACCATTCTGGGATTCTACAATCCTACAATTCTCATAGTTCTGGACTGTGGTTTACACGGGGAGTGTTCATTTCTGGCTATGATTTACGACTTTTAAGGTCAGAGGAGAACGATAGTCTGACCTGCTTCACAGTGCAGACCACACACTTCACCCCATGACTCTGGCATCTGGCTCCATTAACCAGGACTATGGGTCTGCAGGTTATTTATTGTCTGGGAAAGGTGTCAGGGTGATAGCACTGTCAATTGAAAATCTCTACTCAGGAGGCACAGCACAGAGGAGGAAGTTATCTCCCAGCTCTACCCATTGTCTCAGTAATCTCAAATAATAACATTTGGTTGCTGTCTTAATACATCTTTAAAAAGAAAGATGATTTTGTCACCTCTCATTAATCATCTGAGTCATAAATTTCTCATCTAGTATTTATTTTATTTTTCCATTTCTGTGCCCTTTGTGTCATGCTGAAGGCTATTGCATGCACAAAGGCATGCTCTAAAATAGTTTCTTTCATGCCAACTGTACACTGCTTCAATTTTCTTATCTTGAAATTTTGGAAATACTAGGGTACCTTAAAGTAGGATTCACCTTTTGAGGCATTTAATTTTTCAGTGTGCTCTCAGGTTTTTTTCCTTCTCTCTTTCTACAGTGCATATGCCTCACTTCTCTCCTAAAATATTTTCCTGTGTTGGAATTTTGTCCTTAAAAAATCCTGCTCAGTAGAAGGACTTGACATTGGGCAAGAGGAATGTTTGGAACATGTCAGCTCTGACCTGTTGGTGTGCTGTTTTGATGATGCCAAAACTGGAGCAGTAACCCCAGTTATGACTGCAACACACACTTCCATAACCAGCACATCACAGAAGGAGCAGCCCTGAACAACACAGGTGACTCTCAGAGTGACCACAGAGCAAATGAGCTGTAATTGCAGCTCATGGAATGCACCTACTGCTCCAAACCAGCTCGTTTGAGCAGCAGTAGCACAGCAGAGGGAGAGCTCAGCCTTTTCCCAAAATACTGGGTGAACACCTGAGGGGCTGATCCATGTGGATCCGACCCAGCTGCACTGGTAGCGCTGTTTCCAACCTCAATCCCATTAGCAGGGTGCCATCCTACTTTACAATAATGCAGACATATCTTTCAAACCTGTGAGGGCTTCCTGTTTATTTTCAGCAATGACATGTCCTAAACAAAACCTTTGGGTTTGAGGAAGCATCCATTTTTCTACTTTGAACTTTGCTGATCCTTCAGAAAGGCCTTCTGCCTGTGGCTAGTGCTTTCCAATCTGTGAAAGACTTATGTGACTTAGTAAAGGTAACCAAAATGCACATCCAAAAATCTATGGGTCTTAAAAGTACAACCTTCATTAGACTTTCAGTTCATTCAAGTTCCTGAAAGCAGAAACAGAAAACACAGTTTCTGTGTGTTTTATACTGGGGGATTGGCTTTACACTGGCAGATGGCAGAGTAGGATGAGATTTTAGGATTAAATTCTTGATTGTGAAGGTGGTGAGCTGCTGGCACAGGCTACCCAGGGAAACTGTGGCTGTCCCATCCCTGGCCAGGTGACATGAGGCTTGGAGCAACCTCAGATAGCTGAAGGTGTCCCCCTGCTCATGGCAGTGTAGACCCCAATGATCTTTAAAATCCCTTCCGTTTCAAACCCTTCCATGATTCTCTAGCTCTGTAGGCACTCCTGTCCCACCTTTAGGCTTTCTGCAAAAGAACAGCTTGTTGTCCCCTGAGTGCTCAGTGCTATTCCATAAATCCTCTGCTATGGGGAACAATGGCATGATGCAGCCCAAAAAAACCCTGCCCACTTCCATACATCCACTGGGAACTGTGACCAGTGGACCAAGAAGTGGACATTTTGTTGAAATTTATCCACCTGAGATAATCAAATAATAATCAAAATAATCATCAAAGAATAATCAAAAGCAACTGCTTTGTCCTCTTACCTTGCAGAAAGAAAATAATCAAAAGCAACTGCTTTGTCCTCTTACCTTGCTCCCAGCCCAGCTGCCAAGCTTTGCAGGCAGCTCAGGGCCTGTAAACAGCTTTTACTTGGAAAGGGCTTCCATTCAGGTAGAATCAGGGAAAGTGGACTGTGGAAGAAAGAAATAAACTACAGTCTCACCACAAGCTGGATATTCTCCACGAGCTGTCTTCACCCAGCCTGAGGCAATGATTCTGGCTCTGAACACACACACAATAAAAGCCCAACCCAAACCAAACCAACTTTGGACTGTCCCCATGTACCTGTCCATGGCACCTCTCATGGGCTTTTTTGGGTGCTTTGCCTCATAAATCAAATAGTGCACACCCATATTAAAAGCCAAGCAGCACTGAGCATCCTCCTGCCAGGAGGAGGAGAATCCTGTAGGTAGGAAGTACTTTTTATATCAAGTTCACCTGGCAATTAGATATTGAGTTAAATATTAGCCAGCAAGTTAAATTCACCAAGATCCCTTGCTGCTCATCAAGTTCTTTATGTCTTTTTTTCCCATGGAGCATCCTTTACATCAGTGGTGTTGATAGGCCTGGGGAAGTTCACAAGGCAGTGAGCAGAAAAAGGGAGAGAAAGAAGGAAAGGTCACAAAAAACAGCAGAAGATGAAAGAAGAGGGAAAGAAAATGACAAGAGGAAGCAGAATTTCTCTGTATACATGAAGGTTACGTGCTTTGGGTAGAGAAAAAAAAAATAAGAGGTGACAAAAAAGAAAGACAAACACAGCTGGGTGGGGGCTTTTTATACTTTAATAGCAAAAAATGTGCAAACAAAGCAATGCAAAGGCTGTGGTGTTATTTGAGTACATAATGGCAACAGCTGTTGGAAGGAGTCAGGTCCTCACCTGCAGTGAGCACATACATCCTCACCAGAGCAGCACAGCCCACACCCCCCAGGAGCCAGCTCACTTACAGAACTGACACAGGACATACACAGGATTATGAGCTCAAGCAGGTGAGGTATTTTTCAAATCCAAGACGATATTTCTGCCTAGTTGAGCACCAGTCAAAACAGCTCCAAGTAAAAAAAGTATTACCTGAGAAAGTGTTCTGGTAGAAGAAAGAGTTTGGTTACAGTCCTGGATGGATTGAGTCTGTGTGCAACCAGCAAATCCCTGTTTTTGTTCACACTGGGCACAGAAACAAGGTGGGCTTGAGTTTGGTGAAATGAGGGGAAACTGGAAGTCCAGAGCTTTACATTCCATAAAAATGAGGATTTTTATAATTGAGAATTTTTTAATTGAAAAAAGTGGTCTGGCTTGGATACGTATGGATCTGCTTGCCTGTCTTAATTTTTTATAAGTGACTTTATACTCTCAGGGGTAAAAGTTCTTTTCAGCACTGATAACACACAAACACATGTGCATTAGTGCATATCACTTTTTAAAACAAGCTCCTCTTTCCTTACATCATCTGTCTCTTCTTGTATCCTTCAGAAATAGCTTAGCTGGGAAAATAGTTGCAGCTTTTAATGTAGAAGCAGAATTTTTTATGAGCTTTCCTCTATATTTTTAGCCAAATTTTTCCATCTGGACTCTGAAACGGAAACATTTCCTGATATCACCATTAAAAACAAGAAAACTCTGCATAATATTTAGATATTCTAATGCAATGTATCTGTCCTTTCTTCATCAACTTTTGACTTTTCAGTGCCAATCTGATAGCACTTATTAAAATGAATGCCAAGGATTGCAGGACAGAACTGTCATTTCAGACTCAGCAAACTCAGAAACCTTGGTTGAACTGATGACATGTCACTGAAGTTTTGATTTTGATTTTTTTGTTTTGTTTATTTTTTGGCTGGACAAGGAGAGTTACAGGACTGAGGCACTGCCAATTTAACAAGGATTTGAGAAGTCATATGGGGCTTTTGCTGTCACATAATCAAGAAAACATGAGCTGCATCAGACAATGTTAAATGAGGAGTGAAAGGCAGACTGTCCTTAGACTCTCTTCCCCATATTAGTTCTGAAATGTGGAAGGGCAAAATTCCCCTTGTCTTAAACCAATCCAGCTATGAACCCTGCAAAGATAAGCTGCATACTGCAAGTTATCGGCACAATTTCAATTTTAAATTTACACCCCAGTACAAACATAATTTAGATCTGTGTTAACTGCTCATAGCTAACACTAACCTTGTGTCTCAAGCCTGATTTAATGGATACTGAGAAGAACTCTTACAAAATATAAGACAGTTTGGTATGCTAAGCCATTACAGCTTTGTTGAAGGCAACACATCTCCAGCTTCAGTGGGTCCTTCTTGGCACAAGGAGGCATACAAGCACTGCCAAAATACAGAACACCTCTGCCCTTTCTTAAAGTAAAAGCCAACATGTTTGGAGGACTGCCACTCATTTAGCCAGACTCCCCAACTGCATCTTTAATTGCAATTTATGGAATGCATTTATTGCTGTGGGACAAGGAAAATAAGCTTTCACAGTTGGTCTGCAGTGCAGTATCTCTCCACAATCTGTAGCTCTAAGTAAAAGTGTCTCCAGAGAAGAATATAACAGTCCATCCTGTTTTAACAAATAAACAAAAGCTTAAAGGGCTCCATTCTCAGCTGTGCATGAGAACTGAAAAGGAAACTACTGTTCCTGGAGTGTATTGAGGCTTTCAGCCATTATTCCAGTATTTTAATCTTGAAAGATATTTTCCTGGGGGCAAGGGGAGGAGCTTGAGGAGTACTCTAACACATCTGCCGTGATGTGCCCAGCAGACCTCCCAAGCTAAGCCTGGTTAAACTTAGCAGGGAGGTAGATGTCAGATGCTGGCACTGGTGATTCAGTTGCTGGATCTCTTCCATCTGACAGTGCTGAACCCATGCCCACATGTATGCCACAGGAGAGGCCATTTCTCAGCAGAGCAGAAAGTCCAGACTACTAAATTGTCAGTCATTAAAGGTTTCCTGGGCATTTTCTGAATCATCAGAGGAGTTTATACGTGTCATTGCAAAGTAAAGTCTGGGTCAACATGCACTTTATCTGAACTGCACCAAAAATTAACAGGATTATGGTGGTTCCCAATAGAAAGCAGAGGCCTGAAGCCAGGGTAAGAAACTCAGTTCAGATTGTACACAAAGGATGTATAGTATGGACAGGAAAAAATATTTAAGGTGTTTTTCTGTCACTCTTGAATGCTCCTTTGCATACAAGGAGTGGCTGAGGTCACTTGGGTTGTTCAGCTGGGACAAAAGGAGACTGAGCTCAGACCTCACTGGGGTCTGCAACTTCCTCTCAAGGGACATCAGAGGGGCAGGCACTGATCTCTGCTCTTTGACCAGGAACAGGACTGGAGGGAATGGTCAAAGTTGTGTCAGGGGAGGTTTAGGTTGGGTATTGGGAAAGGCTTCTTCCCCAAGAGGGGGATTGGTCACTGAACAGGCTCCCAGGGAATGGTCACAGCACCAAGCCTAGCTTCAAATCAGTCTTCTGGTAGCTAAGTAACTTATTTTTTCTGCATAAAGTCACATGTCCAAGGAAAAAAAAGCAGAAAAAAGTATCAAAACAACCTAAAACTTGAGATGTTCACTCTGATTTTCAGACCTGTCATGGTTTTTAGGTCTTTTCACAAGTCAGATTCTGAGTTAGCAGGTTTCGACATGCTCAAAAACTTCTGGCAAACAGTTTGGTCAAGATTCATTAGCAAAATGGTGGGGAAAATCCCGTGCCATTGTCTCAATCTTTTGCATTTCTGGGTTATTTCTATTTTAGCTGCTCTTGGCACTTAGCAGTGTTTTTATTGCCGGGGTCATGTAGTCAGCACAGAAGCATGGAATGATTGCCATGGTACATGGCAGCCTGGTCATGCATTAAAGCTGGTTGTTAATCAAGCTCCTAACAAGATCTTGGGTTCTGTTTTCTCCAACAGACCAAACATCCACCAAAACATGGCAATGTCAAATGAAGACCTTGTTCATGTTTGTCAAAACATGGCAAGTGTCAGATCTCCCATTTCCACTGTAATATTTATGAGCTGTGCTTAAAAAGACAGCAGTCCAGAGCGCAGTTTGATTAAAACTTACCAGGAATATGTTCTTCTGTGAAGATGATGCTCAAGGTGTAGGAAAACAATGACTTTCAAACACCTGCTTCTTGCAGACTTCATTTTTTCCTAGGGTCTGCCTCCACAGATTTCAGGGGAAAATTCAGTTGATAGGAATATATGTGATTTCACCATGATTTCAGATAATGATCCCACTCTGCAACAAGAATACAAAAAAAGACACAGAGGGATAGCTTACCCTGGTGCACACATGGGACTGGGACCCTACACCTGAGGTAAGAAAGTTAAGATTCCAAGCTAAGATTCTAACTCAGGCCCCTCATTTAATTGGAATTTCAGATGGATTTACAACAGGTTTGATGGCTCAGGGTCAGCTATGGCCTAATATGACACAATAGTCACCCAGACCCAATCAAGATCCTACACTTTTCTGAGCTAAAACATATTTCAAGTCTGAGGCTGCTCATAAAAGGGAGCTTCAGTCTGTGTGTACCCATCAGGATTGAGACATGCCATGAGACTCTCACTTTCTTCTCTAGGAGTAAAACTTTTTCTCACTCTTTAATTCTCCTTTTAATTTCTCTTCTACTCCTCCATTCTGTGGATAGCACCTGAGCTGGGCAAAGAACTAATTCTTCAGTTTGGCTGGAAAAGCCAGAAACACAAAGCAGAAGAACAATAAACAAAGTTACACTTTACAAAACACTCTAATGAAAGAGAGAAATCCCCCAAAGGTGCTGTTTGAGACTCTGATTTCAGACAGGACTCCCAAAAAACCAGAAAACAAAAAGGCAAACTCATAACAGGAACAGCATCTGTTCAAGGTCCCCTTCCTCCTGCAGTCTGCTCGGGAGTGGTCTGAATGTGGTGATCTTCCTTCCCCAGGGACCTGCAGGTGTTGACCTGGAGACATCTTATTTCAGATCCATTCTAAGAGACAGCAGAGGGAGGAGAGAAAAGCTTTTGCCCATTTGGGACAGGCTTTTCACCAACAGCTCCACAGCATGCAGTGGTTCAAAGTTCAAGTAAGGCAAGACAGGTTAAATGTACTGCAGTCCTTATTAAAATGTTCCCAGAAAAAAGGCTTTCTGAGGTAAGTAGAGCATGCACTTCTTCAGTCACTGGCTGAAACCAGATGAAATTATTACACTGATGAAAAAGACTTTCAGCAGCAGAGAAACATTGCTTGTTGGATGTTGTATTTCGCTTTTAGGTTCAAAACTCTACACTTGTATGACCAGCTTCTTTATATTATTTTTTTAAAAAATCTCTTCACATTTTTCCTTTTAACACTGCCTTTTTTTATGAGCAAAAAAAAAAAATAATTCAGAGTTACATTTAGAAGTGGTGACATACAATTGCAATAGTAAAAAAAAAAAATAAAGAGATTTATAAGGACATGAAGATAAAGATGAAACTATACCACACAACAGCTCCAGGAAAGTAAAGAGAAAAAACAGACTTAAAACAGACCTAGAGCTCTTCTTCAGCTGTGGTCCCTCATCTCTTTAGGAATGCATTCTTGACAACTGGATGCTTTCTCTGTCTTTGTTTATCTTTTTAACTGGATTTGTATATGTGACAGCATCCACAGTTTGCAAGAGGTCACTATTTGTGAAGGTATTAACATGCCTTACCCAATAAACATTGTCCTGCTTCTCTCCAAGTTAATCCAAGGTAAATGGCATTAATTTTCTGGGAAAAGAAAATCCACATTTACACATGCAGGGGCCCCCCAGCCTTTCACAGTCTTCTTAAGGCTTAAGACAGGGATATTGCATAAGCTGAAGGACAACGTCCAAATTTTGCTAGACTTTATCTGTCCCTAACTATTATAGTTAAACTAATAATGTTCCATGACAAGTTAATAAAACATACTAATAGTGTGTCAAGCCAGCAGTTCACTAGATTTTGTGGATTAGCAGGCCTACAAAGACCACCCTTCTCAGAAGATCTTTAGATGTCAAAGCTTTCACTGGTTTGGTGATGAAGCTTTCAGGGCTCTTGGCTGAATGTTGAGCTGTTTGGAAGGAGTCAGCTGGTCACACAGGTTGTATAGATATGTTAATACCTGAGCCAAGACTGATCCTGTTTGCATTGCCTTTGACCATCGAGCTAGTATTTTATTATTTTTTGTAGTCAAAACGGGGCCGGGGTGGCATGAGCTCAGACTCACAGTATCATATCTTAAATCCCACTAGAATGGACTCATTCCAACTTTACACATCAACAACACAGATACATCTGAGCTTGTTCTCTAGAAGCAGCACTTTTCAGGGCATGATTCATCTGATCTGCAGAAGACCTAAAGCAGGTCAGTTGAATTCTGCTTTACAAGCATTACATGTCCTGTCAATAAAGGGAGTTGGGAGCTACAGAGCTGCCTACACCTTGGTACAGGGATATGTTGTAAATGACTGCAGAAGATTATCACCTTTGACTCACCTCAGATGAGGTAATTCACCCAAACCCATGCACTGAGTCTGTGTTGTGTTCTTCTCTCTCATGACCAGTGACAGGACTCAAGGGAACAACTGGAGCTGTGCTAGGTTGGGTGGATTAGGCTGGATATCAGGGAAAGGTTCTTCCCCCAGAGGGTGGTGGCATTGCCCAGGCTCCCCAGGGAGTGCCAGAGGCTCCCTGAGGCTACTGGAGCTCCAGGAGCACTTGGACACCACTCCAGGGATGCACAGGGCGGGATTGTTGGGATGTCTGTGCAGGGACAGGAGCTGGACACTGATGGTCATTGTGGCTCCCATCCAACTCAGGATACTCTGGGATTCTTTGTAAGTGGAGAGATGTTTTAAGTCTCATCAAAAGGGCACTGCCACAGGCATTATGAGCACAGATCACCTTCAGGGTGCTCACAGGCCATTACAGCTTGAATATGAGTTTGATTCCTCTGACCAGTGCAAGGTGCAGACTAAAACGAGCATCACTTTACACTCCAAAGAGTTGTCAGAGAGCAGCAGCTGTCTTTTAAGACCAGCGTAGACCAGACCAGCAAAGTGAGCATTCACCAGAGATGAAGGTGTGAAACTGTGGCTAAACAACACCCTCCTGTTCCTCTTGATTTCATCTGAAAATCATGCACAGTTAACACTTCTAAAAATCACAGCTCAGACTGCTACATCTCAAGCGTTCTAAATCAGGATGCCACTTCCTCATACAGTAATTTTGTTTTGAATTTTTTTTAAGAAGTTTAGATAAGTTTGAGGATGAGATTTTACTGCCACTAATTTAAATGACCTTAGAAAAATAGGCTTGGTTGACCACACAAGGGACTCCACAACTGCTAGGGCTAAACACTGACTCTTAAGTGTTATCTTGCTAGATCTGTTTGCACAGGAGCACTTTCAGGAAACAGGCAAATAATAACAATTATGGTTTCAAAGTTGGAGATGCTCAACTTCCATTGGCTTTTCCAAAGAGAGAACAACTTCAAATACTCGCTCAATAAAACTGAAAATCAAAGTGCTTCCTCATCAGGAATTATTTCACCTCTGGGAGAAGCCAGTTCATGCCAGCTCTCCCATATACCTTCATGGTGCAGAGCCAAGGTGCCATGGCTTATCAACACTGCTTCTTGAGAAACAGTGAGGTCTACTCCCCAAAAAAACACATGATCTGGAGGGAAACCATGGAATTTGATAAGACCCAGTTTATGTTTTTTGCAAAGGTGTTTAAAATCAAGTCTGTTTACAATTTTTAGGTAGTTACTATAGCAAATTTTGCACAATTGGATCTGGTATCCCATCTCAGTTGTTTTTTTTTCCTCTTTTTCAGTGCTCTCTCATACACTACACTGTATTATTGCCAGTTGACATTTCTCAAAAGGCATTCTTCTTGCTGGATGCAGCACTCCCTCTGTGACCAGAGAGTGTTCAGAGATGTTCATCCATGTTGTCAACATCCAATATCCCCCTGATCTTTGTTGTGCCTTATACTGATTTAACCTTTCTCTCAGAAAACCTAGGGAGCTGTATAGGTAATGGTATCAGAAGTGATTTTTTTTTCCATTCTCCTGATAGGATTCCAGCTAAATTGCATTCCCTTTCAAAGAAAAGGAGAAGAACATGTTTTCTTGATTGCAGGGTAAAATCTTCAGCAAAGTTTTGCAGTTTCAGGTTGTGGGGACACAATGTCCTTTTTGACAACCCTGTAGCAGTGACTTAATTAGTGACTGCAAGACCATGGTACCCTGATCATGATCAGAAAAGCCACCACTTCTGAGAACAGCATGAAAAAGCCATCAGGGCAGCTGAGGGAATGTCCAAGGTTATGTAACAACCAGCTCAAAGATTTCACATCTGTGACCATACACAAGGCTGATACAGGGGAGAGCTTTGGTCAGCCAGTCAAGTATCCTCCTGAATTATTGCTAAATACAGGTAGCTACTGATCAGCCTGGCAGAGATATCTATTGAGAGCACTGGCAAGCCACCAAGCATTTTGTGAACAATATCACCAGCTGAAACTTTCAGGAAAGGCTGCCAGTTACCTGCAAGTAGACTTCAATAATGATTATCAGATTTCCTTATTTTTCTTAATTCTGCTTCAGTTTAAGCATCCAGGCTGCTGGGTTTTCCCTTCAGTGGTACAAAGTAAGTGGTTAGAAACTCCACTGACACACCATGTCACATTGCATCAACATCACCATGTAATCATGGGATTATACAGTCTGAGAGAAAAACTTGGTGAGGCCAGTAAGGAACTTTGGAAGTGTTTTTCTGTGCAGAACTCAGCTGTACTAATTGCAGAGGGAAAGGCAAAGTCATCTTCAAGCAGTCAGATTTCAGCTGCTTTCAAGACGTGGTTTTTCTGTCAAGGTCTCCAAAAAGGTTATGTAAACTTTACTTAGTGAATTCTTATCATCAGAGAAATTTTTGGAGCTAAATGTTTTGTCATCAACAAACGTTAGCTTTGATAGAAATTAAATTGTTCAGAGAAGCACATATGGTTTAAATTCTTCTCTCTGAAGGAGTTCCAATCAATGTGACAGCTACAGAAATGGAGGCTCCTTCCAAGTACCTAAAAACAAGAGCTTTGAAATGCTGAGAAGTCCCACATTTTAACCTAAGAGTGAATTAACTGACTGTTTTGAGGATAGAGCTCTCCTATTTCCCACGAACTTTCCCAAAGATCTCAGTTTGGAATGTAACGGTATTTTTTTTTAATATCAGTTTCTTAGCCTAGGAAAAAAATGCTTCCCACGCAACTCAGTTATATCATCCCAAAAGATGCGATTCCCCAGTGCCAAAGAAAGACATTTTAGTCATGGGAGGTTTTACACAGTTCAGAGGAAGTGACAAAAATAGAAGCTGCAACAAAAATGCCCTCTATGCTCTGTCTGTCTGTCTGCTGTGTAATCTGAAAAGCTAAAGGGGATGAGAGATCCTGTTTCAGTAGCAGGTTCCAGTCTCCAACATCTGGAAAAATCTGGAGCAAAACAATTAATTTCTCCTTTCCCAGTAAAACATTTAAAATGGTAGTTGATCTTCAGCTGCCACAAATCAGTTCTGCTGCATTAACCCCACCAGACCTACACTAATCTCTGCTCTTGAGGGACATCAGAACAACCCCAATATCTCATGATGAATTATAATCCCGAGGATTTAGGAAAGGTTTTTTTGGTTAACCCCATATTATGCATGCATTCTCTACTCAGCATGCATCCAACAAAGAGTAGGAAAAAGACCAGCAAAGGTAGAGCAAGTCCCAAGTGTGAGCTACAGAGTCCTAGCTGGGAATTTCAGCATGGCCCTTCCAAGCTGTCACTCCAGCAAAGCTGCATTGTTTGGTCCAGTTTCCCAGCTGACTTGCAAATTGTCCATCAGCACAGCCTCTCTGAGGGTGCCTGTTCATCACTGAGAAATCCTTCTTCTTGCATTTGAATTCCACATGGTTCCCACGAGCAGTTTCTAGGCCATGAGGTAGCTTTTTTTCCAGCTAGGCTGGCTTTGTGTAGAGCTGTGGAGGCAAGCAGAAGTTCTCTTTTCCTCTCACAGACATCTCCATGATAGCATACAAATAAAAATCATGTGATTGACTCCTTTCCTAATCTGCATAGTTGTTTGGTTTTTGGGTTTGGTTTTTTTTCCCACCATACAGGATCACCATGAAGCTTATTATAGAGAGATGATCTCTGTGAAAAATACATTTTCCAGCCGAATATCTTTGAAACAGGCTGTTCTTTGCTGGGCTTGGCCCATTCTCTTCTAGACTTTTAGTAAACAGAAAATGTATATTACACCCTGTCAATCCCTCTCAGTTTATGCAGAACTGTCCAAGTCAGCACAATCTTGCACATCATATTTTTGGGAAGAGCCATCTGTCATAAACAAAACGTGGCCATGTGTGGCTCACTACCATGCACTACAATGTGGAATCCCAAAGCAGGATTTCCAATGTGCTTCCACCACCAAGTTTCGAGGTGAGCAAGTGGAGTAGGAGAGGGAGCAGCTGCTCTCCAGCCACGAGCTCCAGGTAGCTGGATTCTCCTTTGCCTGCAGCTTGCTGTGATTTTCCACACCTATGTGCAGAATGTAATCTTGCTGACTTGGCATATTTTTTTCTGGAATTGATCTCATTTTCATGGAAGTTTATCTCAGTGAGTTTTCCCAGGGAGCCAGGCTGGGAGAGCTGGGGCTGCTCCCCTGCACAAGAGAAGGCTCCAGGGAGAGCTTAGAGCCCCTGGCAGGGCCTAAAGGGGCTCCAGGAGAGCTGCCCAGGGACTGGGGACAAGGCCTGCAGGGACAGCACCCAGGCAATGGCTTCCCAGTGCCAGAGGGCAGGCCCAGCTGGGATATTGGGAAGGAATTGCTGGCTGGGAGGGTGGGCAGGCCCTGGCACAGGGTGCCCAGAGCAGCTGGGGCTGCCCCTGGATCCCTGCAGTGTCCAAGGCCAGGCTGGATGGGACTCTGAGCACCCTGAGACAGTGGAAGGTGTCCCTGCCCATAGCAGGAGGTGGAATAGGATGATTTTTAAGATCTCTTCCAACACAAACACTTCTGTGATTCTGTGATTGAAACTGCAGTTGCAGAATTAGTGATGAGGATATATACTTGAGGAAGGAAGGCACTAGCTCATATTACAATGGGATATATATGAGAATCTGGACTTAATGTGCACAAATTTGATTGCAGTTGGCTTTATGTGTAGAAGCTTCAATCTGTAAATACATATGATTCAGTTGGAACTACAATTGCCCAGAAATTCAAGCTTTTGTGAGGGCTATGAACATGCTAAAATTGTGTTTGTATATTGAACTAGAGTAGAAAATTGGAAAAAATTAAACAGATACTTTCAGGGAACAGAAATTTTGAAAGTCTCATGAAGAATTATTGATGCTCTACTTTGGAAAAGTAGAAATGCCTCGTTGCAATTTTGAAAAACACTGTAATGAAATATTGAATATAATACACTATATTAAACTACATGATGAATTCAGTAATTGCTATATGTCAAGACAAAACAGTATGGTAAATTCTAAAACTCATTTTTTCTTTCCTCAAAACAAATAATTTCTATGTTAGTGACACAAATAAGAAAATCAAAGCAATTTGCTGAGACATTTTCCCATAAAAAATGTCATTGAAATAGTTGTGTTCCTACAAAATATTCCAGCTTCAATCAGCCTTCATTTTAAACATAAAATTGTTCTATCAAAAATGTTTTCACTAGATATAATCCACATATATCACAGGCTATGAAGTTTACATTTCTATTTGATTTTGCTATTGTTTGATGTTCTGAGACAGGTTAGTGAAAGAAGCTTGTATTAGCAAGCTGTTATAAAGCCACAAGACACATTTTTGAGCAGTGTAAATACACAGGATGATACCAGCAGAGTAATTGGCTTTGTGTTTTGAATTACTGCCATATAAAATGCATCTTCGATACATCTGATATAGATAAAGTACATAATATTAAAATTATGATGTTTGGAATTCCATAGGGCCCACTCAATATTAAATATGAAGAATCAACGGCCTGGTTAAGCACATTCTTGTTTAGTGTATGAAAAACCTCAGTAATAACCCTGAGATAACTCCAGTGTGTGCTGAAATATCCCGCTGAACCATGGCCACACACTTTGGCAAGACAAAATCACAGCCCTTAAGGGGTTGACCCAAATCTTATTGAAGTCAGTGAAAGTTTTCTGTTTGGTTCAGAGGTCTCTGGATGGGACCCAAAGAAGACAAATAATGCATGAGACGGGCAGAGGGGGAAGCTGATATGCATTGTACTTGTTTATTTTACCCTTAGGGATAGCTACAGCTGAGATCTACAAATGCAATCTCCCCGTATTTCTTCACTCCAAACAATATTTGTTGCTTATTTCTTGTAAGCTTTGCTGTAGAGGAGAACTGTTGACTATTGGGAATTTAACCATTCCATAGGACATATCCATCAAGCACCAGCAGGTTAAATAATGCTGACAGTAACCTAAATCAGCCTTGAGGGAAAGAGCATGGATTCAAGTAGCAAAGTAAACCAGGATCTGAACTATGGGTTCAGAGCTCTATGAACACAGGATGGGTTTATCACACGATAAAGGGCATAGGGTTTAAGGCAGTGGTTGCTGAGACCGAGTAACTCTCCAGCAACATGAAAAGTAAAATTTAGTTTGGAGCTCAGTCCCTCACACTGAGGTCTGCTAGGTAACAAAGTCATCTCTCAAGGGAAGTGAATGGAGCCTTGCTGCTTTGAGGCATTAAATGCTTGACCAGATAGAGCCTCAGAAAGTATGTTGGAGGGAACAATTCTACACTTATAAAGAGAAGGGGACTCCTAATAGAAGTCTTCTATCTCTTATCTCTGTGATTTAGTGATAAACCTATTCCTGACCTTATCAAGAGCACAGGGGAAGGCAGTAGTTCCATTGTTATCTGTAGGGACTAATTAGATTCTTAATATTATCTTTTACATATTTTTATTTTTTTTTCTGCACAGACTTGTGAGAAAAAATAGATTAAAATTAAAAGTATTTTGGAAAATTTTTAGTTAGGCACTTGTTTCCCTGGCATAATGTTCTATATCCTGTAAGAGTATGCCTTGACCATTTTTATGTGCCTGGAAGTTTAACCATGTACTGTTTCAACAAGCAGACATTCTGCATGTGAATATGTATGTTTAAAATTGTCAGGGAGGTTTATGGGAAAGTAAGAGAGAAGCACATGTTCAATTTTGAAACTTAATAATTGATTAGAAAGATAAGTTTTCTTAAGTACAGGAACTCAGAGCTCTGAGTGGTAATATAAAATTTACATGTATCTGTCTCATTTTCCAGCCAAAACTGGTCCTGTATTTAACTTACCAAGTTTTCCTTAGAGAATAAAAATGATCACATCAAATTTCTTTTCCACAACCAGTTTCTGGTAACAGTTACATCATGTGTTTCTTCTGGGCACTAAAGGACAACATGTAGAGGAGAAATTCAGGGCCCTGCAATTATGATTGATTGTATGGTGAGTCATTTATGGTTTTGAAGGCAGCTCATTTGAATATATTTACTGAAAGCAAATGACATTGTGAATTTTAATGCAGTGTTGAGGAGCCCAGAGCTTTGGATGAACGCCTGTAATTGTTAAAAATTCAATGAGAGAAAGGAAATAAATGAGTGCCCAAGACCAATATGACCTTTACAAGTATTCAAAAGGAAAAGGACGAAAAAAGTCTGGCTGCAAAAAATGCCCTTGCAACTGGCATATAGCAAATGCTTATGTCTGCCAACTAATAAATTAAGTAGAGCTCCGCATCAGTGGTTTTTTGCACCAGGCTACTTATATTGATGTCAGATTTGGACATCAGAATAAATCCTGGGGGATTTTTTAAGGTCCCCCAGCTGCCAGCCTCTGCAGACAGTGGATACATCATCCAAGCAGCACTGGTGGGACGCGTACTGGCTTTAGGGCAGGGGACATTTTGGGCCTGGTTCACGGCAGTCAGGAGGAAGCAAAGGGTATCAGGATGGCTGCCCACACCTGACTGCAGCCATATGGTCAGCAGCCCTCAAAGTTTCTGAAAAATAGCCCCTGGGAGTATGGCTTTTCCCATGTGGCAGGACAAGGGGGAATGGCTTCACACTGAAAAAAGCCTGGGTTAGATAGGATGCTGGGGAGGAATTATCACTTGTCAGGGTAGGGCAGCCCTGGCACAGGTTATCTACAGAAGCTGTGGCTACCCCTGGATCATTGGAAGTGTCCAAGGCCAGGCTGGATGGGTCATGGAGCCACCTAGGATAGTGGAAGGTGACCCTGACTGTGGCAGGGAGCTGGATCTGGATGATATTTAAGGTGTCTTCCAACTGAAAACCTTTGAGGATGCTGTGATGAAAATATTGGACTCACCCACCTTCAGGTCAATGAGAGGGAACTCAAATCACCTAAGCACAAAAGTATCCTCCCTGTGAAAATAGTCTCAACAAGGTTTTCTATTTTTTTCTTGTTTTTTGAGTAACTTTATGTTTCAACCCATATCAGCCACCAAATCAGATAGAGGGAAAAGCACAACTGAAATCAGGTTAAGCTTATCATGTGATAATTAGTGTCACTAACATACATGCATGGGAATTAGGAAGAGATTTTTCACGTTTCATTATTCATGTGTTAAACCCCCAGCTGCAACGTTTGGGCATGATGTCTCCTAAATTTATTTTGAAGACAGGATTGGAGGGTAACAGATGGTTGGGCTTTACTGTCATCCTCACACTGCTGTCCCACCTTTAGAGAAAGCATCACTCAGAAGGGCACCTGCTCCCCCCAGATGATCACATCAGAAAACTTGGTCACTCTGAGCAACACCAGAATGCCTGACATTTCTGTATTGCATTTTGTGGCTGAGGAATGATCAATACTGGAGTAAGATAAATTACCTCCTTTGTCAATTCCTTGTAAGATCCTGTGTTTTTTATTGTTTATGTGTCTCCAATTCTAAAACATTACCCTGCTCAGCCAGAAGATGACAAGATGTTGGTTTCAACTTTGTCAGTAGATAACCAGGTAATAATGAGTAGCCCTTTATATTAAGGCTCAATAACCTTTGGATGCTGTGCTGTACATTGATATGAAGGATTAACAGCTTTTAAATCATTCTGGGGGTTCTCAGCTCCCTTGGGGACATTATTATACTCTACAGGTTAAAAACACTGTTGCTAAACCAGGAAGGATTTCACAGAGATGAGCAGTTTATTTTCAGCAAGCTGCTACTTGTGCTTTTCATAGTCCCTTCCAGTTCTTTAGCCACTGACATTAACACACATTATTATACAATCACCATCAAAACATTTTCCTTCATGCCTGTGGCCTTGACTGCAATATATAGCACAACACCCCTCAGAGGTCCCAAACAAGCCAGCACGGCAGCCAAAAGCATTTGTGCTTTATCAGCTCAATGATAATTAATCCTGCTGAAAGGCCAGTGTAATTAGCAGTTTGTTCAGCCCAGGCCACAGCCCAGCTGTGTTCCAGGACCTCAGCTGTTGGCTCTGCATGGTGAGATGTACCCCACAGTGGGAGCTAGCTCAGGTCTCTCAAAACAGGTGAGCCCAGGACACTTATTTCTTGGATGGTTTCATCTATCTCCTCCCCAGCTTCTGCTTCCTTTTCTCTAAAGGTGTTTTACCAGGGGCTTGATCCAACTGTACGTTGCATTTAAGTTACCCCCTAGGGACCAGCAGAGAGGAATCCTCCTCTTTAGATCTGGGCTGGAAACGACCTTAAAAATCATCCTATTCCACCTCCTGCTATGGGCAGGGACACCTTCCACTGTCTCAGGGTGCTCAGAGTCCCATCCAGCCTGGCCTTGGACACTGCAGGGATCCAGGGGCAGCCCCAGCTGCTCTGGGCACCCTGTGCCAGGGCCTGCCCACCCTCCCAGCCAGCAATTCCTTCCCAATATCCCAGCTGGGCCTGCCCTCTGGCACTGGGAAGCCATTGCCTTGGTGCTGTCCCTGCAGGCCTTGTCCCCAGTCCCTGGGCAGCTCTCCTGGAGCCCCTTTAGGCCCTGCCAGGGGCTCTCAGCTCTCCCTGGAGCCTTCTCTTGTGCAGGGGAGCAGCCCCAGCTCTCCCAGCCTGGCTCCAGAGCAGAGGGGCTCCAGCCCTGGCAGCAGCTGCGTGGCCTCCTCTGGAGTCTAACAGGTACAAGTGCTTCCATGTCTTACAGAAACGACCCATTATGGCAGCTCAAGACCGAATATGAAACCCCTCACTATCTAAAACAACATTAACATGCCTGTGATTGTCTAACTTATTCCCATCACAGATTTCCATACCAGCTCAACGGGTTACTTTAATATCTATTTCTTTTTTATTTTTTTTTTTGGGGGGGTGGATGTTGTCAACAATGGCAGGAAGTAGTTAGCAATTTAAAATTTCCAAACTGTCAAAACAGAAACGCTGACAGCATTTGAAAGTTAGAATTCAATGAATCAACAGTCATTGATTTTCAGCACACACTGGGATTCATCTCCCCCCTTTTAGCTATCCACAATTTATAGTCTCTCTTAAGCTTTCTTCTAGGTTTCCTGAATGGAGAGAAGGCAGAGGGAGAGGGAGAAGCACCTCCAGGAAATGATTCATCTACTCCTAAGATAGATGTTTGTAATATGTGGGATGAATCACAGTTGAAAGGGGATTATCTTCCTTTTTTGGCGTAAAAAAGGACTAGATGACCTGCTGAAACCTGCTGAAGTGCATGGTCCCACCATCAGGAACTTCAGCTGTGTTTTCTAGCTAAAGCCTGAAAAAAACGTTGGATTGCAAATACTGGCTAAAGCACCAGTTGTGGATTAATTCTCATTTCTGCTGTAACTCTCAAGCAGACAGTGGTTTTGGTAGGAGCAAATATAGGCCAACAAGGCTTGGTTTTTGAAAAATACCCTTCATAATGGCCTGACTTCAGGGAAGAAAACCCTCACTGAAGCCGGTGTGGGTTGCTGAGAGGTCAGTGTTTTTTGGGGTATTTTTAAAAGCAACTGTCTGTCTAGATGCCTAAATACACACTTAGAGGGGCAACTTTGGCCACCTTTTTCCAAAGACATCAACCAATGATACGAGGTCTGCAGAGAAAATTGACATAACATCATTTCTGTTCACTCCAGGAGTAATGGGAGGGAGAGAAAAATGTCCAGCTCTAGAGCAGCAGTAGATGCCAAACTGGAAGGAATCCAGCTCAGTGGCATGCAAGAAATATAATACATTATTTCAATGCAAGCATTTGGTTTTATTTGGGGAATCAATTAACAATAAGTGCATACATCCATTTACAAAATGGTAGTGTACCAGACACATACACACACAAGTTGTAATTGAAAACTGAAATAACACCAGAAGGAATAATCATTAAAGCAAAACAAAAAACATCTCCAAAAAGCCAAGAATAATATTTAATAAAATAAAATAATTCATCCATCTGCAGTTACATCCTTAGGGGAAGGCCACAGAGTAACAAGCAAACAAATCTAGATAGAAATGAAAATAATGTTGTGAAGGCGACGGGAGGAACAGGGGAGAGATTTCTTTGCAGATTAGCTGCTTATGAACCAAAAGTATTTCAATTTGATCACTTGCTTGTAGATATGTTTATCAGAGGATGGGGAATTCCGTCATATGTTCCTACCATCCTGAAGAATAATTATTCTTTTCCTCTTCAGACATTTTACTCTATTAGCTGGCACAGCCACAGAATTCAGGATCTCTCGTCTAAGACACTAGCTCAGGTATCAAGAACCTAGTTTCTTTCCTTAAACCACAGGGATCCCACAGGCTAATCAGACTTGGTTCCCTTCACCTTTGCTGTGAATGTGTACCACCTGAGGCACCTAAAAACCCAGGCACCAAAGGGTCACTTAACAGCACCTACTGGACACTTCCATGGAAACTGGATGCCCTTTGAAACCCCTTGAGATGTGTTTGCCTCTAACTCTGTTCCCTAAACATTAACTTGAATGTTGGGACTTATAGTACTCAAATCTAGATTTTCAAGTAAAATTGAAAGAAAGAAAGAAAAAAAAAAAAAAAAAAAAAAAAAAAAAGAGGACAAAGCAAATTCTATTTGCTGTAGATCTGGACATATGTTACAAAGACAAATGGACCTCAGTGGAACGAGTCTCAAGGGAGCCTGTAAGAAGTCTCAGGAGGCCCTGCAATTAAAGCACTGATTTAATGGGAGATGTTCACTGACTATGCACAACTGCACTTCCATTAGATGCCTGCAGGTAGGATGGCCCTGCAAAACAGCCCATGCACTGCTTTTGTTTGGATCTCACTGATTTTCCCAGGAATCCCATTCACAGAAATTAAACTTCTGTTCTTATTGAAATTTATGTAACCTGCAGGAGGTATGAATTTTTTTTTCCATATCATATGAGTCAGAAGTGGAAAAGATTTGCTAAGATATAGGAAGAGTTGTGCTGGATACAATTAGCAATGCTTTTAATCCAGATTCTTCCTCCAAGAGTTCCTCAGAGGAAGACACAAGAATTCCCTTTGAGCAATTATGGACTAATTTTGCTATATAAACCTGTCAGCAGTAATGATTGTATACCCTGTAGTATGAGAGTTTATGTTATATTGTGCTTCCATTATGCATCTATTCTCTGTGAGATAACTCAGAGTATTCCCAACTATATTTTGCTCCTGCAAAATTGTGTGCCCAGAAATACTTCACAGTACTGAGTTCCAGAGATCAATTAAGCAGCCTAGGAGGAAAAAAATAGTTGACAATAATGAAAAACCTTTCTCCCCACTGCCCAGTATCTGACTCACCATGTCCTTACCAGGCCTTTGCTGTGGTCTCTGGTCTAATTCTTGAGCTGCAATACTGAACTTAAACTCACCCATGTGCCTCACCCACAGACCAGAGTCCACAAGTGACTCTGCCACCTCCAACCCACACCTCCCTCCTTCCCTGCTGCCCACTGCCTTCTTATAAGACACATCAAATAACTTAATCTTTTGCCAAAACGTTCTTGATCTTTGTCATTAGAAGCCAACCACTTGTTCTTTGGTGGCCCTCCACGAGAGGTGAGGATGAGTGAGGGATGCCCTGAGGCAGTCTGTCCATCTGTCCTCTGTCATATCACCCTTTGGCAAATGTGCCAAGTAGAAGAAAGGATTGTGGTTTTCCTTGACAAAACCAAGGGACATGGAGTTTCAATTATTTCACATGTTTTAACCAGCTTAGAATCACAAAATCATGGAATGCTTTGGGTTGGAAGGGACCTGTAAAATCCATCCCACTCCAAACCCTCCTCCTTGAGCAGGAATACCTTCCATTATCCCAGGTTGCTCCAAGCCTTGTCCAATCTGGTCTTGAACACTTCCAGGAATGGGGCAGCCACAACTTCTCTGGGCAACCTGAGTTATTTGGCCACTAACTAGTTCCTGAAAGGAGAGTTTTGCCACTGCTGAAATAGAACACATCAGCTATAGAATACATAGCCCTGCCTTGCTTCCAATTGCAATTAATATCTGTTGACTGATGGTTTAATTCTAGGTGTCGATCATTTTAATTCCTCATTCCTTCTCTCTCTCAGATATGTCTGTGATTTTTCTGTCTCTCCAGTCATGTATTCCTCCATTCTGGTGAGCAGTTGCAACCCTGATGGCTCCTCTGATTTCTCAGCATCCCAGTTCCTTCCTATTTTCAAAAGGCTGAAGAGGGGAGGGAAAAAAGGAGGAGAAAAGTCAAGCTATAGGACATGGCACTGACCCCTGGTTCATACTGGACCCAGTTAATTCCCATGCAGCCAGAGAAGTTCTATCAGCAATCTTCAGTAAAGCCTCCAGGGAATGGGAAAGCTTAGGGTTTGGGACACTGCTTGACCAGGTCACTGTATGCCTAGCAGGGGAAGAAGCCATGCTGAGGAGAGATGCAGCCAGCATGGTATGTGGGGAATAGCTAAAAAAAAAATATTGAAAATTAACACATGGGCTGGAGCTTATCTGTCTCTACCACTTGGGGCTGTGACAGGAGTGGGTCACACTGCAGGAGCAGGATGACCCGAGGTGCCACTGGAACACTTGCTCTATGGCTTTTTGGCTGTCAGTCTGCATTCTGAGGAGGCAAGGATGAGAGGGTGGAATCTTTTACATGGGATAACAGAGGATTTATTGCTCTAGGAAATCTGGGGTGCAAAAGGCACCAAATGCGAGTGTGCAACAGCTGAAACAGGGAGGCTGTTCAAAGGGAGGGTACAAAGCATCAGTTAATCACAGATATCCTGGGGAGGGTAAAAGGCAGGGTTCACAAAATCATCATCCAATGAGGGAGGTAGCAGGGAGAAATTGGGTCACATGGACTAATCAAATGTCAAAGTTTAGGTGATTTCCAAAGTGGAATTCCAAGCATGTGGTAAGACATTCCTAAGAGAGGATTCCTAAGACAGGATTGACAGGGGACTCAGGACAGATGGACAGTGTGGGGTGGGGGGGGTCTCATTTGCACCAAACCATCAACTTGAGAACGTATCATTAACAAGAAACACACTGCAACAGAAAATATGGCTCTATCTTTCATAATACTGAGGAAAGATAGAGGTGGTTCACAAGCTAAAGGCTGAGCTGCTAAAAGAAATTTTGGATGGCATCTGGAAAACCCCACAGCCTTGCCTTGCTTGCCTTGCCTTGACTTGCCACACCACTGGCCTCAGTCCTCTCTGAAGTGATGGTCACTGCCTGGTCATCATCACAGACACCCTTTGCACTTGCTTGTGGTCGAATTCCATTTACTCATTTCTTCCTCATAGCAGGACTTTCAGTACAGGAAATACATTGAATGAGCACTCCAGCAAAATAGTTGACTTTCATTTTTTTAATTTTTCTCCAATTCCAATTTCCAGTTTGAAAATCAAATCAGAGGTCTCCATGCTTGAGGAAAGCAAGCTGCCCTTCCTCTCTCCCTCCCTGTGGATGGCACCATCTTGCAGAGAATTTATTATTCTTCTCTAAAGCCAAAGGTGATTAATCTTGCAGCATCTAGATGAGCACAGTTCATGAATCTGCAGCTGACCCAGACTCCTTATGGAGTCCTTACCATCAAGAGTGAGTGATAGCTATGCTTAGTGCAAAGTCCTTTAAATGTACCTTAGGTATCTATTTTTAAAAGACATGGATAGTATGTTTAAAGTGTTTCTGTCACTGTTAACAGTAAAGAGAATTCATGGTGAGTAACTCTTCCACAGAAATTTGCTTTTTGTCAGATGACTGCCACCACGGGTGGACAACCTACATTTTGTATGACTGAGCCTTGCCAAGTTTCTGTGACTCACAATTTTCCATCACACTAATAGCATCCTCTAACTTCATGTGGCTGGCAGATTTAATCAGTGTATTCCTGCTTTGTGTACATATTAAATCAGTTCAGTGAGATGAGAGATTCCACCAGTAGCTTCCCTCCATGGGAACAATCAGCCTCTCACTGAGACCCTCTTGCAGTTTACCATGCAGCAGGTTTATCAGTCACCTGTTGGCTCCTCCATCTCCTCTTTAATGAATAAATCACTATGTGGGAACATGCAAAATGCTTGCCTGTGGCTGAGGCTTTTATTTTTTCAAGAACTTTGTTCTAAGAGAAGAGGATAACAACTCTCTCCCTCCAGGTAGCTACAACACAGCAATACTCATTGTCTGTAAAGCTGTTTCATACGAACATTATGTGTGTTTAACAGATGCCTCCTGATATCAATCCCATCCATGCACGTGTTTTATCTCCTACATTTTCTCCTGTTGCACGATTCTTGGCTCTGTTTCACTGCACTGCAAAGCGTGCTCAGATCACTGCAAACAAAAAGGGCATCGTCAGGAGTGGTGGTTGCACCTTGAGATGATCAGGGCTGAAGCACATACCACTGAGGCCACCTGGTGTACAGAGAGGGCTGCAGTCCATCTGCCTGCTCCTGCTGCATAGGAAAATTAAACAAAAAAAAATTACAAAAAGAAGAAAAAAAACCAAACCCACCCCAGTGTGTTTGGCAAGAGACTACTCTGACTCCTCAAATGCAGCACTGAGGCTCCCTGTCCTTGCTCCCCCTTGTTGGGGGTTCATGTGTGGCTCCACCAAGGAGCCTGAAAAACAAGAGTTTACTGGTGTTGGAGGGAGAAGACCCCTAAAACACAAAGGGCACCACAGTAGAAAAGGCTCATTTAGTGAAATGGGTTGGCTCTGCAACATTGCCAGCACTTGCAGGAGTGAACAGAGACAAGGCCAGCCTTGTTCTCCTTGTGTCCTCCATGTCCTTATTTGAGGCATGTGGAAAGCATCCCTTCAGCACACAGTCCTTGAATGGAGTCCACTTCCCAGCACAGGTGGATAGATTTGAGTGCCATCTTCTTTTATTTTACCTTTTTTCCCTCTTTTTTTCTCAAAAAGTAGTTTGTCTCACCACTTGGGTGTGACAAGAGATGAAAAATTGTGCCGTGAAATTGGGATTTGGAGTGACCACACGTAATTTGAGCTTGAAAGAGTTTCATTGCCCTTGGTTTATGCACATCTTACAGACATTTGTAACTGAATTTTGGGAGTCAGAGCCATCTGGCTCCTCTGACAGCTGTGGTTTATGGGCCCCTCAATGCCTCTCATGCCTATGAGCAGTGAAACTCAGGGTTGTGTCCCGAATGACAGAACATTAGAGTTGTCACTGTAGTGTGGCTATACCACCCAAATGTTTCTGTGGCCATCAGATCACAGGACACACACAGCCCTGCATGGGCCAGGCCGTTGTTGGGTAGAAATTGAACTAAGGTATCTTCTTGAGAGCTGGAGCTCATTGGGAACCATCCCTTGGGCCAACAGCTAATTGTCCACGTGCAGAAGGTCCAGCATTGACACCTCCTGCTCTGCATGGGTGAGAGTCCTCTGTAAACCAGCCTGGGGTGTCCTCCAGACTCCCTTTGTGGTTGTTCCACCAGAAACCTGAGGAGCTGAAGTTTTTCTCCAGCTTTAAGATTCTAATGCTCTTCTGAGAAATCACAGAATGTCACAGAGCTGGTGGAGAGAATGTGGGCATCAAATACAATATATTCTCTCTGAATGGAGAAAAAATTACCATAATCAAGTTACAAATTATTTGAAATTTTAGCAGAGCCCTTAGAGAAGTCAGCCTGCATAGAAACTTCATGGGAAAACCGTGCAGTCTCCACAAATGCGAAGTAGATTATTTTCGCTAAATCAAAGACAGAGTGCTGTATATTTCACCCATCTGCTGCAGTCTAGCTTGTACAAAAAATCCTGCCCATACATCTTCCATATGTTAGGAGGCAATTTGGGTGTCTGGAAGTTAGTCATAGAAATAAGAAAGATGCAGTGTCATCTCCAACCAGGGCAAGACTGCTCCCTAAAACACATTCCACAGCACAGTCAGAATTTTTTTTCCATTTTTTTTCTGTTCAGTGGCCTAAAAGAAATCCAAGAGAAAATCCTGGGCAGGTCTACTAGAAAGTATGTTCAGGATTTCCAGCTAGGCAAAAGAAAGCATAATCATGAACTTCGTCTGGGGTCAACTTGAAGGAATTTGTTCACTCCAAAAATAAACCTCTTCTTATGTCCTGAGACTATTTAGGTTTTTTTTTTATTATTATTTAATCTTTTTTTCTTCCTGTTCACTGCTGTCAATTTTTAAATTTAAAAAAATATTTTGAAACAAAAGTCAAAATATTTCTTAAAAAAATACTGACATGGATTGCTTTGGCATTTCCTGTGTTGAAATATTTCATACGTAGCAGCACTTCAATGTGAATGTTTTCAAAAACTGTGTTTTTTGGATGAAATAATTTCTTGAAATGGACACCTATTAATAAACTCTTTGGAGTCTCCCTCAGAAGTCCATATTTCTACTTCCAGATAATGTTAATTAAATTCCACCATTTACAATGCAACTGCTGCAACAAAAACTTTGTTAAGAATTGTATTTCACCTGAATGTCCCTCTGGCTTAATTTTCTCATTCCTTGGGAATATCTTTCCCAGTTTTCCAGCAGTGACTCTGCTATCACAGCTTCCTTTGAGCATCCAAATGCTTCCTAGCCCAACAGATGCACAAATGGCTCCTCAGGGGCCAAGAACTCAGCAAGCAGACAACTCACCAGCCCCTTTTCATCCCTCGTGAGCAGGGGCTAGAAAAAAAAAAAATTGAACAAGGAAAAAGAGTATCTCCTGCAAAGTCCACATGAATAAATTCAGAGTACCACTGTATCCTGAGCCTCAGCCAGAGCTAGGTCTGGTCTGGAGGTAATGCTGAGTCTAGGTGGGCTGTTCTTGCAGTGACAGCCAGGGCAGGTGTGTTGGTGGGCACAGCTGATATGTGGGTGTCTGCCACAGTGTGGGACATTTACTGTAGAAAAGGAATAACAGCCCTGCCAAAGGCAAATTAACCACAATATCATAGGTAGTGTTAAAGGGACTTACCCTGTTGAAGCCATTACACATCAGGAAGCAGAAACCAAACTAACAGAATTTAAATAGGGAAGGAACCAGTTAGAGTGTCCAGGCAATTTTCTTGCTCTTGTGAGAGTTGTCATCAGAATATTTGTTGAAGGTCTATTTTGCCTGGCTAAAAATCTTTTTTTTCAGGGTTCTCAAATTATTCCATATCCCACTAAGTCTTTCTCTGAGAAAGTCTTTCCTGTAAAGCCTGTCCAAATTTCACTTTTTCTCTGTCATGACTGAATTATCTTGCTGCTAGCTTTACCCTGGGTATCATGCCAAGTAATTGTTGTTCTCTTTCTATGTTAACATCCCTTGAAGTCTGGCTTTTCCTAACTCCTCTTAATTGCCTCTTCCATTGTATACATGTAAATATGTAAATATATACACAGAAGTATATATACATATAAATATGTATACATATAAATATATAAATCCATGCCTGCAGCCTTCTGAAGAGGGCAACTAAAATTAAGCAATTCTGCTCCTCAACAACTTGCTGGCAATACAGAGATGTTAAGCAAATGCAGTTTCCCAGCTGCAGCTGAATCATATATAGAGACAGACTGTGCAGGTCAGAGCTGCAAAGATTTATTTTGGCATACTCACCTATCTTTTTACATGTCTATAAAAATTAGATGCCTAATCTACATTAGGCATCTGGCTGTTTTCAGAAGACAATACTGGGACAGATGTATCCTCTTCTAAATACTTTTTCGGCTTAACAAGACGAGTTTCCCTCACACAGGTTGCCCTTTAACTGCTGAAAAGTGCTTTGTTCCAAATGACAGCTGAGCACATTTCCATCTTTATTTACACTTTTATAGGTCAGGTTCTTCTGTTGGTAATGTTGTCAGAGGTTGTCCCATGGTGTCGAAATAAAACTTGGGCTCACTCAGATTCAGCTTATGGCTCTTTGTATTGGGAATTTATAATATATTTATGGGGTTTATTTACACTTAGCAGTATGTAAGAACTAAATCTAGCACATATTTTATAGAATAAAATTTGAGTTAATTAATGATCACTTTATATTGATATTCACCTAACCATTGAGTTTATTTCTCTTGGCAAACCCATAACAGTGGCATTTTTACAATGTAAAAATCTGAACTTTTTAATTAAAAGCAGTATTCTGAGGGTTAAAGAAAGGCTCTGTTTCCTTACAGCTCCTCCACAATCCCCAGTTTTAGAGTCCAAGGCTTTAAATTATAGTCACTGTTTTCCTAACTTGCCTTCTCAACAAAATACTTGAATGGCACCTGATTTTCAGAATATGCTCGTGTCCTTTCTGCTGCAAATCTCTGCTCTTCTGACAGGTGAAATAGAAGTCTCCCTGCTTGCCATCCCTTGGCATATGCCATGGACTTACTCAAACTCTGGCTCAGTTTAAGACCCTTGAATAAGTAATGCTTTCTGTAGCAGAGCTCCTGTGAGGTTATGTCAGGGTGTGAGACAGGTGGTCCTCCAACCAGGCAAAGACACACTTGAATTGCAGAGCCCTGAAGAACAGACAGACAGACAGACTTCTCTGGGGAGTGAGGCAAAGAAAATCTGGAGGTCCCTCACTTTTCATCAGTTTTAAAAACTGAGATTTTTAATCATTATTTTAAACAATTTCTCTTAACCTGCTCCAGGCATTGCCATTAATTCATCTGGAATGGTAGAGAGTTTGGTATCATTGCTACTCAGAAAAAAGAACCTGTTTATCCAAAAAATCCCAGAATCCTGTAAATCTGCACAAAATATTGCCCCAAAGTGTAGACAGGAGATTTTTTTGGCTTTTGGTTTTTGTTTTATTCTATTTATCTGGGGCTCTTGAGTTACTGGCTGGCAGGACCAGTGACTGTGACACAACAGAGCATACACTGATCCTGTGAGAGGCTCCTGCCCAAGGAGGTACCAACAGATGTGCATTCCTCACAGGATTATACACAGGAATTGTCTGATCAGCCGACTTTTACCCCATAATTACATTCATCCATTCCAGTGGTATTTCAAAACAGAAGCCCTCCTCAGAAGTCCAGTAGCACAACAGTGCCTCAGCAAAGCTGCTGTGCAATGAGACCACTGAGGCCTGATCCCTCTCCTGTCTGCTCAGATAAAGTCAAGACTTTGGCAGCTCAAACTGTTTTTCTTTGTCTGGGAAAGAAACTGAGACACTCATAGGATGTGTCAAGGTGCATTTATCTTAATAATGAGCCCTTTTAAAACTCATTAACACTCATTCTCTTCTATTCTCTGTCCTAAGGGCAATCCAACTCCCTTTGATTTCAGAGGGAAAGCAGTTTCCTTGGGCTCCTGCAGCTAATTCAGATGATCCATCCAATCACAGAAACTGATGAAGGCATGATGGAGAGGCAGTGAACTCAAGCATTCATTTTTTTGAGAGTAAAACTTAAAATTTCCAAAGGTTGCCTTCCCAGAGCATTTTGTCTAAGTGATAGGTGCAAAGACGCTGCTGAACTCATTATTATTAAGTCCTTCAAGGTCAAGCTGGTCTGGGTTTGCATGTTCCCCACTGACAGACCTTTCTCCCTCTTGTCACTGATCTCTTGTGGCATCAGGCATTATTCAGAAAAGCTGGCAGTGCTGGAAATTGGCCTGAGGAACTTCACAACTCCTGACAAGTCATCAGAAGTGTGAGTGATCCCCAGGTCACCTGTTGACTTTCCTAAAGCAGTTTTGGGTAGTTAAAGGTGTGCTGGCTTCCAGGTGCAGCTGAACATCAGTGTCTCCTACCTTGTGGAGAACTACAGAGCTCGGCATTTTTTGTTTCACAGGGGTGTTCAGAAATTGTTTGGGTTGAGTTAAATTGAGTTGTTAAGTAGAATTGAGTTGGGCCAAGTTGAGTGTGTTGGGTTTTTTCCTCCTTGCCTGTCACTGAATCCAAACCATTTGTCTTGGAACTCCTAGCCCCGAAACATGTGTCATTCTGCAGTAGGGGAGTTTGCAGCTTTCAGAGGTAGCTCAGCAAAAGTCAACAAACAAACCATCAGGGTAGAGCCCCAATATCCAGAGTCCACTTTCTTGTGCTCTCTCAGAATATGTCATAAAGCCAACACATTGAAGCAAAGAAACCCCACAGCTAAGGTGGATTTGGTGGACTCTGGGCAAAGATCGTGATTAAGACACCCAAAAGATTCTCCTGTCTCCAGCCTGTTACAAGATGGCCCAAATTCATTTGCACTTTGGGAATAGCTCAGGTTTTTGATGGTGTTAATAGTTTCAGGTTCCTAAGTAATGATTGCCATGGGATGCCTGGTTCTCAGCTGGTGCCTCCTCTAGGAGCAGGCTCCCACAGCTCTCTCTCGTGCTACAGCTGCACAATACCGGGCTCATAACCAGTAAAAAGTAATAAATATAGATGTTTGGCCTAGAGGGGAGCATTATAATCACCTAGCTTGACTCCCTTTGTAATAATAGCGCTGCAACCTCTATTTGAGTTATTTTCCTCTAAATATAAGCATGTTTAGAGATGAAGAAGACACTGTAGCTTCATATAAGGTGTTCCTGCCTTTATAGTTACAAATTTGACCTGTTTTTAATTCCTGACCTAAATTTGTCTAATCTGTTTCTGAACAGAACTTATAGAGTGAAATAGATTATTAACAGGTGACTCCTCCAGTACTGGCATCTCTTAAACTTCTCCTAAGTGACTGGCTACTCTTAAACCCACCACCATAAAAATATAAAATAATTCCCAAGTGTTATAATTCTATTTTGCCACTGCCTTGATTTGCCTCAGATTGTATAAGTTCTTGCACAGTCTAAAGAGAGAATCAAAATAAAACATAAATACATATTAAGAAGAAATGCAAATAGCCTAAATTCTAAGAACACTTTCAATTATCATTGAAACAGTACCTGGAAATGAGGACATTTATTTGTATCACAGGGGTTTTTTTATCAGTTTTTTCCTATTGGTATTACTAGTTCTGATTTCTTAAATTAAGACAAATACTGGGAAATTTGTACAATGTTAGAGAAAGACCAAAGCTGATGATCTGTCTGATTCCTAGATGTTGGATAAGTGTGCATAAGGCACACAGGATTTTGTAAACAGTGGTATATGTGTATCATAACTAAACACTTTTGACTCCCTAACCACACAACAGTTTATAAAAGCACTGTCAGCCTTTAATAAAAGCTCTGTATCCATAGCAAAGTCTCTTAACTCTCCTACCACCACACCCCAACTGAGGCACAGGAATGGATTTGGACACATGCCTTTTCCTAAGCATCATTACAGGGGAACATTCTTGGTTGGTGTTTTATTTTGTTTATTTATTTTGGAGACAGATAGATCAAAGCATTCAGTTCAAGGGAAAAAAAAAACCAAGTCCATCCTGCAAAGTCAGTGAGCAAGTCGTGGAGATTGATACTGATGTTCTCCAAGTGCTGGAATTCATTTTGCAGAGTTTGTCACTTTTCTAATTGAAAAAGCTGTCTCTGCAACATTTAGCAACTAAAAATACCGAGTGATGAAGCACAAGGAGTGGAAAAAAAAATAAAAAGCCGAGCACTCAGCAGCGACATCTGCCACCCTGGTTTGCAGGCCATACAGCAAGGACACTGGGAAAGGGAGCACCGAGATGCCCCCATCAGCATATCCCCAGGGTGATGCATCCTGGAGAGGGGCACACGTGTTGTTATCAAAGAAAAACAAGGAAAATCTTATAATCAGCAACTGGCTCTAGGTGTGTGAACAAAGATTTGCTTAATACTTAATGCTTAACGTTAATTCTGCATCCAAATGACAGGCAGCTATGGACAAGACTGTAGTTCTTAAATAAAGATGGGTTCAGCCTCAAAAATTAAATTGTACTGATTTTTATCTTCCCTTCAGCTATATGTCTTGATTTTTGGTAAAATTTGTGGGGGTAAAAAAACAAACAGGCAATCAGGCTCTCAATTCACTTTTGCACAACAGCAAAAAAATCAGTTTTGAGAACTTCACAAGTTGCTCTGAAACTAGATAAAGTCACAAAGCAGAATTAGTGATTTTTTTATTTTTTTTCACTACTGGGTTCTGTGTCTTGCTTTTTTTGGTGTGTTTAATTGTTCTAGGTATTTTTAATGTTCTCTTTGTGCGTGTGTCTGTAAAAATGAATCTTCTGAATTAAGGCTTCTGCAACAGTGTTTCTTTATGACTTTATGTTTTCTTTAATCAAAGACTAATTGAATTAGCACATGGATGTGAACACAAGCTGCCCAAATTTATAGGCTAAGGATCTGTTAGTTTCTCAGGGCTCTTTTTTGTACCCATTACTATTATGACAAATTTGGAAATCCATCCAGTTCATTCTGATGCAATATTGCCGAAAATATCTGAAATTTGATATTTCTTATGAAACAGAATTCTTGTCTTCCAGTGAAATTGGTAGTCAAGAAACAAGCAAGTTTCTCATTTCTCACAGTGAGAAAATTCAATGACTTAGCAATGAAAATGATATTTAAAGGATCTTCAAAGTTCAGCTGCTGCCCAAAATACTCCAGCATATAAAGGCAACAAAATTTGAATTTGCCTCGATCTGATCTGATTACCCACTGTACTTTGAAAAGAGAATGGAAATAATTCCTGAATCCATAATTATTTTTATAACGCCCTAATTTTAACTGTGTCAAGTGGGAAGGTTAGTCTAAACTACTTGAGCTCTTGTAGTGGGTATAAAGAAGGACTTGTGCAGAGGAGGCCATGCAGCTGCTGCCAGGGCTGGAGCCCCTCTGCTCTGGAGCCAGGCTGGGAGAGCTGGGGCTGCTCCACTGCACAAGAGAAGGCTCCAGGGAGAGCTGAGAGCCCCTGGCAGGGCCTAAAGGGGCTCCAGGAGAGCTGCCCAGGGACTGGGGACAAGGCCTGCAGGGACAGCACCCAGGCAATGGCTTCCCAGTGCCAGAGGGCAGGCCCAGCTGGGATATTGGGAAGGAATTGCTGGCTGGGAGGGTGGGCAGGCCCTGGCACAGGGTGCCCAGAGCAGCTGGGGCTGCCCCTGGATCCCTGCAGTGTCCAAGGCCAGGCTGGACAGGGCTTGCAGCAGCCTGGGACAGTGGAATGAAACACACCTTAAGATCCCTCCCAACACAAATCATCCTGTGATGGCTGTTTGTGACTCTCCAGAGAAACACACAGAGCATGTGGGATAGCTGCCCAAAATGTATACAATTAACCTGATGATTCTTCTCTATCACCTGTAAAGGGAGTCAAGCCATTGAACAAACATCAAAACATCTACATTTTACATGAATAAGCAGAGGCTACAGAAATCCTACTCTACTGGATCCCAAGCTGCACTTGCCAGCTTTTGTAAAGTGGCACAGGATTTCAATGGGTTTCAGAGTGAGAACTGTAACTGTGATGCTTCACGAGTATCAACACCAAAGCACAGAACACTGACTGATGAGATGACCTTGGCAGTGTTTCTGTAAACAGACACTAGAATACACGGGGGAAGCAAAGGAAACAAGTCTAAAAGGAGCTTTGATTTGTGTCCTGATATTAATGACCTAGGATTTGATGATCACAAAATTTTCAGAAGAATTTGTGACAGCAAATATAGAGACCTCCTAAATAGAAAAAGGCATTAAGTCCCTAACTCCAGATAGATATGAGCTGAGAGCATTGTGTCTGATGAAAAGGTAATGTAGCCAAAATACACTGATGTCATTTTTCTGTCCATCAAGGGGGACAGCACTGAGTACCTTCAGGAAAACCTCAGTTCTGCATTATACCCAAAATGCATTATACCCCTAAGGATCACTCGACTTCCACTTGCAGGCCAGCCAAAGCTGCTGAGTTCAAGAGCACAGAACATCTTGCTCTCCATCATCTCTGTCCTCATCCTCTCCATTTGCTCCCAAAGACAACTCAGTGTAATCTCACACCCAAAAAAACAAACCCCCACAATTTTTTCCAAGATGTTTGAGAGGCAGAGAAGCCCATGTAGGGTTATGAATCACAAAGCTATAAAAGCACTAAAATATAAAAACCCTTTCCACCTCTGTTGAGTTTTAGCCCAACTCAACCATGGCCTCCTCTCATCATTTTAAATAACAGTAATAAGATCTCCTTTCTCTTCAGACATCTAAATTATGACCAAAAGGCCCAATTTTTCTCAAAACTGCAAGAATACCCAAGGTGCTCTCTTCACTTTCTCTTTTCTGCCTTTTCAGGGGTCCTGACTCTGCATTTTATGTCCCTCTAACTTGACCCAGTGTTGACCCTTGTTCCCATTTTACACACAGCTCATGCCATGGGATGCTCCCTTCAACAGAGCAGCTTGGCTCCCTTTTTCCCAGGGGCCATGGAAGGTCCTGTTTGGCCCCCAAAGCCCCGGAAGGATCACGGATTTGAACTAGTGGGAGTGTGCTTTGGGATAGTCTGTACAGAGCAAGATAGCACCTGCCACGGAAACATTTTTCCTTTCCACACACCACCACACACCACAAGTTCAATTCAGACAAATTCAGTCTAAATACACAATGATTAGCTCTGCATTTACTTTTTAACTTTCTTCAATAGATAGTTTCCAACAGTATGTGTCAGCCACTGCTCATTATTTGCTGATAAGAAATGGTTGAGGAAAAGGACACAATAATAACAAAAATGGAAAGCAGGAAACAAGCTAGCATTAAATTTTGCAGGCCTGGGACTTTGGCCACAAAATTAATATTTGTCTATCATTCTCCTTGTCAATACAAATATTTTCTTAACTTATTCCCTCTGCTACACTCACTAAAATTGGGCAATAGCAGAAAATTCGATGCAAACAGAGCAACATATCCCTCAAGAAACAACCTGACTGATGGATTGGCAAGGGGAGGATCTGCACAGGGCTGGATCCACGGCCCACTTTGCCTCTCCCAGCATGAGTTCCCAGCTGCAAACAAGCCAGCAGTGCTGCAGTCCAGGGTTTGCTCCAAAGCTGTGCCGAAAGCAGCGCAGCTTGGATGGTCACTCGCTCCTGTGACCTACAGCCAGCACCATCCCTTGCCTCAGGATCCAGGCTGGAAAAGAGAGTAGGAGTCATCACACCAGATCAGTCTGAGGTCCAATGAGTCAGCCCTTGGCTTTTGAAAGCTGAGATGGCATTGTCTGCCCATGGAGGAGGCTTTCCAGTCACAGGTAGCTGTGGGCTGGCTTTTGCCCTTCAAAGTGGTGATTTAATATTCTGCCTAAGAGAGAAGACATCCCAGATCACCCAGATCACCTGGCTGGGGCTGTAACATGGCTTTGAGTTCATGGAGACCGTGTCTAAATTGGGAGCATGCCCTTAAATCCAGCTGCAAATATTCCTGCCACACATATGAGGCTCATACCTCTGCTGTCTGCTGGGGAGAGCAAATAACATCACACACGATGCACACTGCTGTCACTCTTGACTTCAGTTTATTCTTCTGATGGCCGTGAGCTATGCAGTAGTGAAGAGCTCTGTTGTACTTTTTGGTGTGTTTTTCCAACCTCTGGGCAACAATGTCAGCTTGAATTTCATAGGTTAATCCTGGGCTAGGTGTAACAAATCCCTTACATGCATTTGAAATTCTGCTGACTTCAGGTTGTATCACCTTTCCCCTGTTGCCCTGAACAATAAACAGCTAATCCCAAGCTTTGACAAGAAGTCACAATAAAGCCAGAAGTCCACAGACTTTCTTAAACCTCACAGAAGTCTCAGGCTCCATTTTTAGCTCACTTCAAGGGAGGGGAAACTAACTTGTTCTCTCTAGTGTATCTAATCCAGGCAGAGATACCATCACAGAATTTGTGGATAGTCGTCAATTTGTTGGTGTTATTTTTAAGTGTGGACATCAGGTTTCTCCTGAAGGTCCTGATGGTACCCCAGCAATCTGAATGTCCCTGCAGTTTCTAGAAATCAATTACATCATCCTTAAAATATGTGATAGAAAACAGCATCAGGAAACCTGCAGATTTGACAGCACTGCCAGCTCTGTACAGAGCCCCAAAAGCTAACAATGGCCATGGCTTTGAAATACTGCTGATTCCTTCATTTCCCATTTCCCCTTGTCCCAGTGGTGTCATTTGGAAATACATTACAGCTGAAAGACTTTGGGATGTTTTAATTACATGTGACTAAAACTTGCTGTTGCTAGAATTAGTGCGCCTATGCCTACGATTTATAGGTCTCTGCTTCGACACTAGTGAGGCCATAAATAACACAAAATGGGCCCTTTAGTATTAGGAAATTCAGAGCTCCTCTCTCTAAGCCTTGATACACTCAGAAACTGTCGTAGGGTTTGTGCCGAGCTTGGTGTGAAATACAGTGCAGCAGCACAGTGTGGGGGAGATGAGCAAGATAATAAATAATTCATCTGTAGAGTGTGAACACTGGCCCTTTGGGAAAGGGCATCACTGTTGTTTCACTGGGGTGGGAGGACTTGCTGCACTTGTGGGTTGGTGTGGGTGCTTAATGGGGGCTTATTTCTGTAGAGCTTGGACTCAGACCTGTCTCTCAGAGAATCAGGAGGCAAAAAGAGCAAGGTAAAAGAAGTATCTCTCGCCTCTATTTAGAATGTGAGGATGTATTTCAGGTGAGGAAGCATGCATCTGGCACAGAGTCATGCAAGAAAATGGAGAAGTGTCTCCTGGGCTCTGTCTGACTTGCACCTCTTCGGCAAAGGAGCTCAGGAAGAAAAACAGTGAAAGTGTATCCTTCAAATTACTGAAGTCTGGGGAGAATTTCACACAGTGAGTGATGGAGCATCCACACCTCACCCAGACACAACTGATCTATAGGGGCAGGGAGGGGAAAAAACCTTTCCTAGCATAGGATAGAGATGCACAAGCTATGTCCCAGGCATGATTTTATCTTTGTAGACTAGTGGTTTGCTGGGATTGCTGTCAGGAAAATCCTTTCAGATTTCACTACTACCAGAACGAGAGAATAGCAAAGTTTTAACACAATATGACTAATACTGGCAAAGTACACTTTAGAAAAAAAAAATATGTGAATTTTGCCTTCTTTCTGCTTTTGGACGAGATGACAAATACTTTATATTCTGAGTCTTGCTGTTCTCTCTTTTGCTAAGTAGTTTCTGTATGTGGAAGTCTTTATGTGGTTCCTAAAAAACTCTCTTTAGCAATTTAGTGTCTGGAATTCAAACTTTAAATGGACACTTTTATCTTGACACACAGCTTTTCCCAAGGCATTGTTTCTCTTCACCAGTGACCATGAGCTTCAGAACAAGGTGTGAGAACCCAAGTAATGAATCCAGCATTTTATTTCACTCTTTGTATTATTCTCTGTTACTTTCTAGAATAGTTGTTACGTTTGCTGATTACAAAAGAAAAGAAAAAAAAAAGGCTTCTATTAAAACAACAATGAAATGCTGTTGGAAAAGACACTCATGAATTTTCCACTTGCAAGAGGGAATAATAATTGAACTAATAAGTCTGAACAGGTGACTGGAAAAGAGCTGGTTTTGCCAGAAATTTGTCTCAGAGCAGCCAAAACTTTGAGGCACAGATCTAATTTAGACAGGGACATCCAAGAAGATTTAGTCTTTTGTATTACTTTTGTAGAAAGTATGAATTTTTAAGAAAAATTACAAAGCCAAAATAAAGCAAGATATAACGGAGAGTTTTGTCCTGTTCCCATCCTCTTGGAAAAGCCAACATCCTTAGTTCATGTAAATCTTTCTCATTCCCTTTTTCTCTTTCATGGTGAAACCTGTGTCAGGACAACCTCTGGCCAGGCTGCAGTGTGAAATAGTAAATAGTAGAGGAAAATAAGAGTTTAAGGAAACTGAAAATAATGTCATGAAAGCATGTTAAAATGTCAGTATTTCTGGGGTCCTATATATTGTTGGGAATATTTTTTTCCCCTGCAGACAGCAAGCATTGTGGCATCAGTAATCATTGACAACAGCAAAAGAAGAAAAAAAAGAGCTAAAAACAAGGTTAAAAATAAGCTGCACTGCCCTCAACTAGATGTTTGGCCATAGCTGCAGCACAAAATACACAGCTCCTTTAGCACCAGTTTGTAGCAGATCCTGACATGATACAATGGTCATAATATCAGAGTGTGGTTTGAATTGGAAGGAACTTTGCAGATCATCAAGTCCCAACCATGCTGCCATGGATAGTGACACCTTTCACTAGACCAGGTTGCTCCAAACTCCATCCAATCTGGCCTTGAATATTTTCAGGGTTGGGGCTGTCACCACTTCTCTGGGCAACCTGTGCCAGGGCCTTACCACCCTCAGCATAAATAAATTCTTCCTTATATCTAGTCTAAATCTGCCCTCTTTCAGTGTAAAGCCATTATCCCTTGTTCTACCAAAAGTTTGCTAAAAAGTTCATGCCCATTTTTCCCATTTCTAGGTGATATCCAGCTTCTCACCCACCAGCACCCTCAAGTCCTTCTCCTCAGGGCTGCTCTCATTCTGTTCATCCCCAGCCTGGATGGATCTCAGGGACTGCCCTGGCCCAGGTGCAGCACCAGCACTTGGCTTTGTTGAACTCCCTGATGTTTCATGGCCCCACATCTCGAGCTGTTGCAGGTCCCTCTGGATGGCATTCCATCCCTCAGGTGTGTCACAGAATCACAGAATCCCAGGATGGTTTGGGTTGGAAGGGACCTTAAATCTCAGCCAATTCCATGGCTGAGACAATCCCAATCCCATGGCAGGGACACCTTCCACTATCCCAGCTTGCTCCAAGCTCTGTCCAACCTGGGCTTGGACACTGGCAGGGATGGGGGTAAAAAACAGGACTGAGTGTCAATTTTACTCTGAATCCAGTGTTATCTGATTGTTTTACCGACCCTTGAGAACTTCAGACTGTGTCCCACATATTTTTCTTTTGCCCCAGTCACAGTTTCTTTTTGATACTCCTGTGTGTAATTCCCCTATTATTGAGATTACAAACTCTGTCAAGAAGGGACCTTTGGGACTATCCATCTATCTGAATAATTTTGTCATCTACAACCCAGTCCTGCTTGTAGCTTGCACCAGCTGTATTTATTTAAGATTACCTTTTATAAACTCTTTAATAAAAACACACAGCAGTGTCAAAGAGTATTTTTGCACTGTAAAAATGATCCCTGGTGGGATTATAATTTATATTTTAAAATTGAAAGCCATTGTCTGAGTCATAAATTTTTTGACTATGAAAATCTGTGCAGTTTTTGTGATTGCAGATGTTATTCTTGACTGCACTTTTTGCTCCCTTTTAAATCTCAAAATACTGTATTTAAAGAAAAAGAAGAAAAAGTAGCTATAATAACAGAGAAATGTTCAAAAGTGTCTTAACACCTAAAGAGTTTATTGAGTTTGTTAAAATAAAAGCAAGGGGGAGCAAAAAGATAAACCAAAAGTGGTCTTAGATAAACTTGACAAGGTCACTTAGAAATATGGACTGCCTTCCCAACTCAGCCACATACCCCTTCTGTTACTGAGATAATTCACAGCGCTGTTGGTCAAGGCAGCAGTTTAAAAGTTTTTACAAATATTCTCAGGGTCCACAGACTCTAACAGAACTTAAACAAGCATTCACTCACTTCCTGAGATATAAGCTGCTTCCTGAGTCAGGAAGTATCTTTGCTCCTTATCTCAACGTGGAATTTAACAACATTGGTTCTTCTTATTCTTTATTTTCTTTTTTCTCTGTATTGTAAGCCCTCAGCAAAGGCCATTTCTTAGACACAGTTGCACAACACACAAAATACTGGGACCTGTAATATCAGCAATATATTCAGGATAATTTACAAAATTTTGGAAACATGGTAAAGAGAGGGATGTAAGGATTGGTTGTAAAAAAACATGTTGGCATGATCAGTGCAGAGGGAGACTGCTGTTGAAATGGGAGCAGGGATTTGAGGAGCAGAAAAAACAAAGGTGTGTCAGGTGAAGGCAGGAAGGCAGGAAGGCAGGAAGGCAGGAAGGAAGGCAGGAAGGAAGGCAGGAAGGCAGGAAGGAAGGAAAAAAGGAAGGGAGGAAGGGAGGAAGGGAGGAAGGAATAGATTCTGTCACACTTTTTTGCTCTTAACTGTTTTGTAGACTTCCCCTGCTAGGTTAATGTGACACATTAAGTTTTGTTCATCAAAATCAGCTTCCAGCCACATCTTCCATGGTGCCCCCAGTATCATGCTGCTTATCTCCACCACTTTTGTTCTTCCACCCCCATCCCACTTACTGTTCTACAGATTTGTGCTGGAGCCTCAGACTCAGCCATAACCCTTCTGGCAATAACATGAGATGGCACCAGTGTGCATGAGAAGACGGTGATCCAGAGGGAGTAATATTGAAAAGTACAGCCCAACTGACTTTACGGATAGGTTTTTACATTAACCAAGACATAGCACTTGGCAAAAATGTCCAACCTCTCAGCAACTTCTCACTATCATTCCATAAGGCAGAATCAAAACTTGAGCAGGGCCTCAGCAGGGATTTTGCTGCTTTCAAGGTCACAAGAAAGACACTATCCAAAGGCTATGAAAGGTTTCTAAATTTAAAACAGACCCACTTACCATGGTAGGCAATTGAAACTGTTTATCCACTTTGAACAGATAGAATTACCTAATCCTTCTATGATTAGAGGCTAGTGAAGTTAAGTTAATTCTGTTTCTGCAGGCACTGCTGCCTTTGATGGAAGCAGCTCATCTCGAGGAATGGCCTGCTGGTGTGATGGCGAAACAAATAGTTTTGTCCTTTTGAGCTAAGGGAAAAAAATTTGCTATTGATTTTGGCTTAGGAGTGGTAAGTGCTTTCTGTACGATTCTCATCATGGCTTGAGAGCTGTTATTTTGGGCATTAGCCTCACATACCTTGATGTGGAAGACTGCTGCAACACAGAGTCCTGCAGAAATCTTCTGAGGGGATCCTTAGGCCTCTCCTTGTTTTGGTTTTCCAGCTGGGAAAAGAGGGCTGAGTATATGAAACATTCTCTCTACTGCCACATCATTCAATATGCTTGACAACCTGCACATATTGATTATTTTGAGAGAAAGGTCAAAAAAACAGAGGACCCCTGATGTTTTTCTACCTATGCCTTGGGGGTGGTTTATCAAGAAAGACCAAAAAAACTATTGTCTAAACTCCCTGTTAAAACCAACAGCCTTGCAGGTCTTTCAGGCCGGTTACAAAGGGTGAGAGTAGTTTTTTTTAAGCAGTGTGGAGTTGAAAAGGACAGAGGCAGCGAGCCTGGCAAAGCCCTGCAGCCTGGCAAGGCCTGTACAGTGGTGCTGAAATGAGCAGATTTGTGGGGCATGATCAGAAGCACAGGCAGGGGAGGTAGAAAAGCAGCAGAGGAATTACTGTGATGCTGCAGCACACTTTGAAGATCAACCTTGTAAAAGCCAGGCTTTAAAATGGTCCTTCCACTCAGATAGATCCGCTGCACTTTGCAGCAAGAGTGCTTGAGCCTGTAATAAATCTCCATCCCATGAGGCCATCTAAGGCACAAAATTTGCTGGTTTTTTTCCATGACAGCCTTCTACATAACCAGAATGAAATCGTTTAGCTTGCCGCTTTTAGCTGAGTGTAAAATAAAATATTCCCCTAGTAGTTATTAGTTACGTTGAGTAGGAGATACAGGGAAATCCTCTGCAGTGGAGAGTAGCTCTACACAAGGGTAGTATGGCAAATAGTGAGACAAAATCTGAAAACTAGAAGTAGAGCAAGAGTAAAAACATTTTTCCCTTAAAAAAAATAAAATGAAACAGTC
Source organism: Parus major (assembly GCF_001522545.3). Classification (NCBI taxonomy): domain Eukaryota; kingdom Metazoa; phylum Chordata; class Aves; order Passeriformes; family Paridae; genus Parus; species Parus major. The sequence continues at coordinate 2,223,226 of NC_031799.1, read as the reverse complement.
CTGGATTGTAGGCTTTAAAAAAATCCACTTGTTTGAGAAGTTTCCAAGAAAACCCAAAAGGAAAATTATCTCAGGTTGACATTTCAAACCAAAACGATGATTTATAAAAATATGGGGGACTTTTACTGAGAAGAAAAAAAATGGTTGTTTAGGTTGTACTGTAATACAATATTTCACCTTGTTTTGAAATGAACACTCAAAATGGTTTTGTTCTTTTGCATTTCTCACCGGCAAAATTTTGTGTGGGCATGGACATAGAGCTGACATTCTCTTGCCAAAGATTAAGTTTGACAAGACTGTATTTCTTGGCAGGAGTTCTTTCCTCCTGAAATTTCAATAAGCCTTAACTTTAAGAAATAGATATGTTTAAACAGAAGGGAGATGAGAAAACCAAGAGATTCTGGGCTAGACACTGGGATAGCCGAGGTGCTGGGTCAGCTGGAGAGCAGAGTAAAAAATCCATCATCAGAGAGGCCTGCTGCTGAAAAGAGTCATTGATGAACTGTGCATCAGTGAGTATCTTCAGCTATGAACCTCAGTCATGAGTGAATGCCTGGGTGTGGGAGGCTTGTGAATGAAGGATTGTTCATGGAGGCACAATAAAAATGTTTTTGGAGAATTTTTACCCCAGATCACATACAGGCACAGTCACGACAAAACTTCACAACAAAAGGTCATTATTCCTTTTCCCGTGCCTAGCTACAAATGCTTTCCCACCTACCAAGACAAATACCATGGTAAGAAAAGAACTTTCTTTTGTCTAGAAAGTGGCAAGTGCTGCCTACAGGGCTGCTGTGGCCAGAGACTTCCACCTACGATGAGAAAGGATTGCTGCAGCTGCATTGTCAGGCTGATAATGTCACACGGAGGCACAGAGCTCACCACACAACCCAACAATTTGTCAACTGAGAGCCTGTTCACCACACTGGGCTCCAAATCGAGCGTTGGTTCTCACCTTGGTTCTGAAGGCACAAAATGGCTCTGAACCATGTGGCTGTTTCATCTTCATATCTATTTTTACCCAATGAACAATAGACATGTGTATTGTTTTTATATATTAACAAGTAAGTTTTTTATATCTACTTATGTAACTAAAACTGTGATTAACTTTCAACTTTGTGCTCTTAAAAACTGCAGAATTAATGGAAAAGAAGGAAAAAGGAAAGCTAAGAACTACACACTTTTTCCTCCATCTTTACTCCATGTATTAAACACTTCAAAATCTGCATTTTTTACTTCAGTGACATACTAAACATTATACTACTTTCTACTTAATTTTTTAAAAATCCTGGTTTACCCAGGGATATTTGGAAGTCTTTCTGTCAGTGACAGACAAGATAAATACTTTTTTGGAGAATAGGACAAATAGAGAAGTGTTTCTCTATTTCTGGATTCTTACAGGACATAGATGGTAAATTTTACAGGTCTCAAATGTAAAAGTCATCCTGGCTGGTCACCCTACTCAAGGAAGTACTCCAAAAGACAGTGCTTCTAATTTTAAATGTGATGATTTAGAACCTCTCACCACTGACTCTGGGAAAAAATTAACCAAAGATGAACAGCTCAGCTGGAGACACCTTTTAGTCTTGATTTATTTGTGCATTGGAAGAGGTATTTTGTATCCAACAGGTTGCATTCTATTACGAAGATCTCACATTTGGTAAAGGAAAAATTAGCATCTTGTTGTTATACAATATATTGAAGCTTATGAAAAGCTTCAGGAATTTACAAGGATAACAAGCAACGCTTTGTCAGAGTGAAGATAGTGCCTTTAGGTTGGCCTGTGCGTGTATTTGTGTAAATAGTGCTCAAAATTCTGGTGACTCCATAGGAAGGACTCCTTCAGGAGGCTGAGTGTGACACTAGCAGCACCATGGTCTGTTCTTGTTCAGGGGAACAAGTGCCAGTGCTAGGAGGGATTGCCTGGTCTAATGAGAGCAGGAGAAAATATCATCATTTGTTCCACAGGTGCCTCTGTCTTTGTATGGGATATTTGTGGGAGGTGTTTCAGGCTGATGCAATCCCACGGTGCCTGCCAGGACAGGAGTCACCCAGTTTGGGTCTGATGAGTGCTCAAGGCCCCTTTTGACTTTGTAATAGGAATGAGATGAGCACATGGATGAGGGAAAGGCATTGCTGGCAGCAGAGGAATCGAAGCAGAGGGAGACTCACTGTAGACTTTTCTACAGTACCTAACCCTCCTACAGCCTACTTCACCCCTTCTCCTCTACTTGTCATGTTCTAAAATAAAACATACAATCATAGAATCAGAGCATCTCAAGCTGGATGGAAACCATAAGGCCACCAAGTACAACTCCTTGCAGAGTTGTAAAACAATAAACATAAACATATTTCTAAACACATTTTCAAGACCCTTTTTGAATTCTGACAGGCTTGATCCCTATGAGATTGACGGATTTTTATTAACTTTATAGCATAATATCCTTTCCTTAAGCTGCTTTAGGTACCACACTGAGGAAGCTTAAGGGAGTTCATATTTCCCAACTTTTCAATTTTCAGTTTTGTCTTGCAACAAGTAATTCCTGCACGGGCAGGGTTTTCCATAAGCTCACTAGGTCACCAGGTTTACAAAGTTTACCAGCTTTTTTTGAGTGAGTTTTTTTGGGTTGTTTTTTTTTTCTTTTTTTGTTTTTTTTTTTGGGAAGGTGAAATAGGGGTTTAGAAGTCTAATTTTCACCTTTTTCTTAACTGTCGTTCTGACACTTCACTATATATGTTTTTACTCAGGCATTTCATTCATCTGGCAAAGTATTCAGATGGGTATCCATCAGGAGCAATCACAGGGACTGCCTACACAAATATTACATCTACCTCACACGAAAAGCACCTTCAGCCATAATGTTCCTTGTTACTGGGAGGCCTGAACTCTGGAATCCTGACCACAGAAAATTGTTAGTGAGTTACTTCCCAGAAAAGAGCTGAAGCTTAAATACACCTCTAGTAAGGCTTTAATGTACTTGTAGAAAGCAGTTATGAGATAAACACTCATGAGACATGGAGTGATTATCAAAATATGATCTCTAGGATGTGTGGGAACTACACCTAAGGTAGTGACAAGAGAAAAGCTGACCAAGGGAAGAAAACCTGAAGCCAGAATTTTGCAAAATTACAATCCGCATCTTCAATGGAAAAGAAAAAAAAAAGGAAAAAAATTAAATAGTAAAGTAGAAAAAACTGAAGATCATTGGCTCAAGAATGATTATTTGCTTTAATAGAATCCCAGAGTGGTTTAGGTTGGAAGGGACCTTAAAAACCATTCCAACCTGCCATGGGCAGGAACACCTTCCACTAGATTTCTTTTTTTAAGACTGCTAAAGCACTTGTTCTGCTGGTTAGGATGTTATTATTCACTCTGAGGTTATAAGTGATGTCTTCTGCTGGTCTTCTTTCATTAAACCTTGTCTCAGCCAAGAATCATAAGGCTGTGCAAGTAAAAAGGGAGAAAATGCTATGGAACTATATAAACACCTATTTAAAAATTAAATTGTTGAAATAACAAAAATACAGTACTGAGTTCAGCTCTAGCAGTGTGTACAAACCTCTACTGCTATCAATGAAACTGAGGCTATTAACACCAGCAGAACATGTGATCCAGAGCTATAAGTTCTGGTCACACCAGAACAGTTCCAGGAGGCAAATGTTTTATTTGGTTCAAGAATATGTAGTATCTAATTACATGTCCAAGCTCAAAATATGAGATAGTCATGTCCATGTTATGCAAGCTTATAAGGCATCCACAGAGTATTCAACTGTACAATTCACCAAAATTAAATAAAATTAAGAATATTATCAAACAAACAGGTGCTCAATAGTACTCAAAAACAACTCAACAGATTAATTTACTAAGATTGCGTTTCTTTGCAACTTTCTTGACCTTTACAGTAAAGCCTAATTCCAATTAGTTCGGTTATAAAGTCCATAACTCTTGTAGGTACCACAGTGTGCAACACATTATCATTTTACAATGTTCTCCCTGATTTGCAGCACAAAACATGCACTCCTTATGGGAATTTGTTGGCAGGCATTTAGGGCAGCTGGAAGTGATCATGAAGTGCAATTACTGTCTGTGCATATCCACATCTGGAAAACAGTTCTTTGCAGATTTTAAAATAGCCTTAATGAAGAATGGAACCCTGTACTTGAATCGATGGAAAGGGTGAAGGGGTCTCAACGCCAAATTTGTAAGAGGGCTAGAATAAAAAGAACACACTGTACAGAAATAGAAAATAATTAATGGAAAATTAATTATTGTCAGAAATTATTGCCATCATTCTTCATGGAAGGAAGAAATATCATCCGTGGACAGGGGTGAAGGAAAGTTCTCCATTAAATAAAATATCTAACATTAGCCATGTAAGATTTAACAGTGATGATACCGGCTGGAGGATGTGATATTATCTCTAACACGTAATCTCACAATGTCTTGTGGACAGGAAAACACCAGCTGATGTGAGACATGAAGAGAAGTTTACCAAGAGAAGTCTAGGGGTAAAATGGAGGCAGCCCAAGAAATACCAGCATTATCTTTAAGAGGTTAACCTTAATGGGTTCCTTGTGATGACAGTGGCTGTAACACATGATGGGCCTTGTTCTCTTCTTGCTTTGGACAATCTCCTCAAGTAAAGTGAGCAGTATTTATTACTACATCCCTGTTATCTTGGCCACCTTGGCCACATTTATAGCTGCTTCAGGATGGCAGTGAGCTGAGGATGGTCACTTTGTGACATGCTGAAGGCATCTGTTAGTGAACATGCTCAAGAACCCTTGCCTGGAAATGCCCCCAGTTCAGCCACACTCTGCCCTGGTGTTCTCCCACTATTGACATCTCTCAACTCAAGCTCAAAGCAATGGATGCTGCTGCTCCTCAGCACCTCCAAAAATTGCCCAAATGAAACATAAAACATGCAAAGCAGAACACACAGTAATTATTACACACTTAAAAGTATTTCAAAATCTCTTTAAAATTGCTTCAATTTTTAATCATGGGTTATGCAACTACAAAAACTTTCACTCCTCCCTAAAACGATCTCTTTTTCTCCTTTATGCAATCTGTACTCGGGTTTTAATCCTCCCCCATGTGTGCTTTGGGATAAAGATACTTTCATCTTTGGGATAAAGATACATTCAGCTTCTTCTCACGGGCAATTAAGAACTGAGGGAAACAGCCTCGAGCTACCCCAGGTTGGACAGAAGGAAGAATTTCCTCACTGAAAGGGTTGTCAGGCATTGGAAGAGATTCCCATGGAACTGGTGGAGTCACAACCCCTGGAAGTGTTCAAGACCTGAGTGGATGTGGCACTCAGTGCTCTGGTCTGGTTGATAAGGTGGGGATAAATCAAAGGCTGGACTTGAAGGTTTTGGAAATCTTTTCCAGCTTCAGTGATTCTCTTCTGACTACTTGGACACAGATCTCAGAGTAGCACACTCTTCCCACAGTCTTGCATGCAAGAAACCATCCCACCTGCTGAAATCTGGCATAAACACTCTCTGCCTTCCTCCTTCCCCATGTTTAGTTACTGATGCTGCTGAGTCACTTCTGCTTTCTGTGCAGGTAGGTGCATACTTCTGTTAAGTCCAAGATGTGGAATTTGCCATATTTATTTTGACCTATTCCAGTTGAAACAATCATTAAAGGGTGCATGTGGGAACTTCAGGCTCTTCCCTTTTTTTCTCAGAGAACCTGTCTAAATCACTGAGTTTCATTAATTCTCACAGAAGGTGAATCATGTCCTGCATGAGCATTTCTATATTTAGAATATGCATTATTTTTAAAGGCCTAAGCTAAAGTACACAAGTAGTTAACACAAATATAAACAGACCTCTACCAATATAAAAGACCATAATGAGACAGGTTTTTGCAACAAAGCTAAGAGGTTTTCTTTATTTTTTCTTTTCCTTGAGTGACAGAAAAAAAACAAAACAAAAAGACTAAAACAACAAAAGCTTTGGGAGAGGTGGTAAAAACAGAGAAGGCTAGCAAGGCCAGAACAGCTGAGGTGGGAATAGTGGGTTTCTGCTGTCTTGGACTAACCCTGCTACCTGCACAGGAGCAGGCCAGATGGGTCACCACGCAGGATGCTCTGCTGCCTCCCTTACAAACACACACCATGGCCCACACGCTGCCCAGAGCAAGGAATGACCCCAGATTTCCTCACTGGCTGCAGCCTCCAGCTGGCTTTTCTGCACAGTGGAGCAAAAAGAAAAAGTATAAGCTGTTTCTCCGGCAAGTTGTGAATTTATTCATCACCTCAGTGCTCCCCAGGCGTGGGCAGGACCTTGCCTGTAAAGCAGAGCACGTTTTGGCAGCACTCAGTGGTGGGTGTTTCTGCCAGAGCGGCTCTCCAAATACTCTTTGTACAGCCAGATTTCATCAGAACAAAGCCAACACTAATGCAAGGCTAGGTCTCTCTAATGATGTTTTATTATGAGTAAACATTGGGCTAAGCACAGCTGTATTAAGTGGATTTTGGATTCTTTAGTTGTAAAGAACCCTTGGGAGCATCTGTCCCTACATTAACATCACAGCGAGTTTGGGTTTTCACCCAGTAATTCCTGCAGCAAGCCAATAATTTTTGTTAGAAACTGGAGGATCTCAGGAAACGCTTTGAGGGCTTTGCAATGTTCCTGAAGCAATCTATTGTCCTGAGAATCTCTGCCTCATTATCATATATGGTGCCTGCAAAGGGCATTCTCACCCTTTCCAGTAGCTCTGGGGACCCATGAGGGAGAGCAACTAAAATGTCTATTCAGGGTCTGCCTGCTGAGGATAAAGTCTGCTCTCAGGTACATCTCAGACAAAGGAGCATTATTATTAATATTAGTAGCAGCAGTGTTAGTATTTATCAAAGTAAGACATTAGTAAGACAATAAATGCACAAATGAAAACCAAAATCCTTGGAGGATTCGAAGTATGAAAACACAGAAAATGGTGAGCAAAGTAGTAATGTCAGGTGTTTTATGGATGCATTTCCTCTGCAAGGATCTTTGCAGTGGCATGTCCAGGGCAGGGAACGGAGCTGGGGAAGGGGCTGGAGCCCCAGGAGCGGCTGAGGGAGCTGGGAAAGGGGCTCAGCCTGGAGAAAAGGAGGCTCAGGGGGCCCTTGTGGCTCTGCACAACTCCCTGCCAGGAGGGGACAGCCGGGGGGTCGGGCTGTGCTGCCAGGGAACAGGGACAGGAGGAAGGAAGTGGTCTGCAGCTGCATCAGGGGAAGATGATATTAAATATTAGGAAAAAATTCTTCACCAAAAGGGCTTCCCAGCCCTGGCAGAGGCCTCGCAGTCCCCATCCTTGGAGGGATTTAAAAGCTGTCTGGGATGTGACACTAGGGGACAAGGGTTAGTGGTTAAACAAGGTAGTAGTTCTAGGCTAACAGTGATCTTAGAGGGCTTTTCCAACCTTAACAAGTCTATTATTAGAAAATTGATGCTTTCATGAAGGGTAATTTTTAATTAACACTAGTTTCTTTCCCACACAGGGTTTTTTAAAATTTATTTTATACTAGAAGCACTACTAAAAGACATTATTTTTACTAAAGGAGGATTGTCATGGAGGTCTCAGGGGTGTATTATGCTGCCTGCCATCCCATTCTCACCTGAAAGCTGGACTCATCAGCAAGACTACATCTCCCTTTACATTTCAGTGTCTGAGATTTCCCAAATGTTCAGCTTCCCTTCAATAAGAAGAGAAACCCTGATATATTACAGAAGGTTTAGCAGTAAACTCCTATCTCCCTGCGGCACAATATTCAAAATATTTTGGGGGCTGAATTCATTTAAAATGAGATGTTAGGTGGAAAATCATAATAAAATTAAATCCTGCTTCTGTACCCCCACCCCCAAAAATTATTCAGAAAGAAATTTCTGCCCGGAGTTATTTTTCCCACTTCTCTCAAGGAAAGAAAAGCATAAGGAAAGTAGATGCATTTTCCAATAGATACATACTGAGCCTGTGACAAGGTATAAACTCAACATCAACACATCATTCCTAGCACTACACAGATTTCTCTCTGCTGGAAGCAGGACTACAATTACACATAAGCCTCCAGACAGCTGGCCTGCAGTAGGACTTTTTCAACACTCTGAATTTGAGATGGATGAGAAAAAGGAAAAGCAGCTATGCCACAAACCTGGTGGGAGAAGTTTTGCCTATGGGAGATGATGAATATTCAAATCACAGCTTGCATGAAATGCCATAGCACCTTAGTCAAACAGAGTTTGAAACAAAATTGCTCCTCAGCCATTTTGGGTCTGGTCCACAGTTCAAAATGCTTCGGTTCCAAACAAAAACCAAAAAGTACAATTTATTTTTTCCTACTTAAAAGAAAATACTTGAGCAAATAATATTTCTTTTCTCAAATCCCTCTCTTTTCCATAGGCAACATTCATTGCAATTTGCATTCTCTGTCTTTATCTTCTAGACCTGATCAAAAAGATCTTCAGGCATTCACAGGTTAAAAAAGGTTTGCCTGACGGAATCCTTCATGTCTTTGATCCTAGATAATTTTCTCACACATGCTCACCCTGTCCTCTCCTGTCCTGTAGTTCATCCTTGCACTGACAGAGAAAGACTCACACTAACAAACACAGCCTGACAAATGTTTGGGGATAAATTCATTTACTGTATTGAATACTTTGCTTGCTTGTACAGAAGGTGTAAACACTAATAAATTGACAGTCATGAAATTAATGATGGCTATAAATAACTGAGGTACTTAACAACTTCTGCCAAGTGTCTCCTGAACAATAAAAAAAGAAGAAAATGTATTTGGAGATAAGGGAGACCTCATAAATATAGTAAATTAAATTATGGAGCTCAGGGAAGTCTGGAACAAATATATCAGTAGGTCCATGTGATAAGCAGATAAACAAGAGACTTACTCCCAGATTTTTGTGGGGGTCCCCAGTTCACAGTGAACAGCATTATTTTTTTACAAGTCACAGATCAGAGTCGGGTGGGAAACACAGTGAAAGTATCCAAACACATAAAAAACCCAACATTGTTTTTAATTGTTTTATCAATTAAAATTATCAATTTATCAATTTTATCAACAGGGTTTTTTTATTGTGCATTATCCTGTTCTAGGTGCTTTGCAGGGATCTAGTGTGGTGTATGAACAGCTCAGGGGTAGCAACCAAAAGCCAAAACCAACCAAAATCATTCAGTGTCACAGATAAAAGCTGTCCTGCAGGGGCTGAGCCCCTCATAGTGATAAGAATAACCCCCAGCCCTCTGCAATTCCAAAGACACCTCAGGAAGTGGGAGGAAGGTCCCTGCTGGTGCCCACATTTTGCAAATGAAGAAAACAAGACCCTGAGGCCCATTTCAACAAATTTCCAGTTGCTCAAACTCTTGAGCCGGGGCTGGGTTCTCCTAAGTCAAGAAGAATGACAGCCTTAATTGTAATCCCCCTCATATCCCCACCATTTTCTCTCCAGCACCAGTTCAGTGGAAAAGGTGGGGACCCCAGAAATGACTACTGCCACCTTTGAGTTCTTTCACCCTTGTCCCTGCATCTGTCACACCTAAGGACCAAATCCTGCCCTACCTAATTGTGGAAGGAGAGCTGGACACAGGCATTTCTGACAGCCTGAGGAAAGCAGATCCTTGTGGAAGGAAACTCATTTTCCTGGAGCCTTGAGTTCCTAATTTATTTCTTTTCTTTCATGAAGAGATGGAAGAGTGATGTCAAGGGACTTGGGATCCAGCCCTTCAAGCAGTATGAATCAGCCAAGGAGTCCAGCCAAAGCTGCACAACTTTCCCCAAATGCTGCCCCTTCCTAATTCTGCTTCCCAAGTGTTTTGCTTACAGTATCTCTGGCTGCCTTCTCCCCACCTGCCACTCAATCAGACCGAAATGTCAAATGTCTCTGCCATCAGCCATGCCAGGCATGCTATAAAAAGCAGCTGTCTTCCTGACAAACTGCTCTCTGAAAGTCCTGTCTTCAACTTTTCTGTCATTTGCAGTCTTCCTTTAATTTTATTTTTAACACTGTCGGTCTGTCTCCCTGGGATTACTCTGCAGCAAGGGCATCCCAGAGGAGCACATTCCTCTCCACTACACCCTGCAGGAGCAAAGACACCTGGGAATACCTGAATCCCAGTGCTCCCAGGGAAAAACTGAGCAGTACAATCATCCCATGGTCTGTTTAAACCCTCCTGGGAGGGAGATGCTCACAGGGGGACTCTGCAGTGACAGGTCCCGTCACCACCACACTCCACACACTCAAGGCATGGCCCAAGGCACCCTCACACCCTGCTCATCCTCCTGGGCACTGACACCACAAACAGGCAGCACAAGTCAGAGCGAGTTTGGAGACACCCACAGTGACTTTTGGGGACCACCTTTAAGGAGAGCTGAACAGGGTTTACCTGAGCATGGTCATCTAACCTGGTACATGCACTGCAGTCCTCTCCTGCGTGCAGGCATGTTCCTCCTTTGATGCTGAGGCTGGTGGGCAGGCAAATGCTGGGGTTCAAAAACTGAGAGTTACAAAAAGCTGTGAAAAAATTGCCTGTTCTGTGCTATTGTCCAGAGAAGTAGCATTTGAGGCTTTATAATGCACCTGCTCATTTCCAAAATTGCTTGTTTGAAAAAGTGTTTCTTTATGGGAAAAGGGTAGTGTTGCTCCTTCCCTTCCCACTGTAAAAGGTTTCCAGCTGGGTATACCTAGAATTTCCTCTCCTTCAGTGTAAAAGGGCACAGCCAGATCTCACCCTTCCTACTAAACACCCCCAGCCTGGATGCTGACAATGTACAAGCTCCCCCAGCTCCAGGTCTTTCTGGAGTTAACACTCTTCAACCTGCCTCTAGGTGAACCATTAGGAGCTCAGAAAGGTGGATTGGGCCTCAGTTACTTTCGGATGTCAGCACCATTCCTCACTTCTCTTCCTGTAATCACCCAGTCCCATTTTTGTCCACACACAATTGTCACCACTGAGTCCTCTTATGGTGTCCCCTGCAAGACACCACTGCCAGCAACAGTGAATTTTTCAGCATACATGGCATTTTACCCTCCCTTGTAGAATTTGCTTGCTTTGAACTTGCTTTTTTATTCTGAAAAGGGATTTTTTCAGAGAATACAACAACTACCTTGTTTATTTGACCACTCATCTGTGTTGCTGAGCAGGAAAGGTATTTTTAGCCTGGCTGTCAGCCTCACAAATAGTCCAGAATTCAGATTTTGTTTCTCCTGTCTCACTCGTTGCCACCAATAAAAATTTTTGCAACCAGAAGTTCTCTCTCGGAGTGAAGTGTTAGCCACGAGAGAATCCAGCTCTTATTCCCAGGGACACGTCAGCTCTGGAAAACACAGAAATCTTGACTTTGTTTGCACAAAGGAAGATATGACTGAAATACAAAACCACAAATACAACAAGCAGATGAAACAGAGCTAGCAGCAAAAAAAAAAAAAAGGAGTTGCTTTTCATTCTTCTGCTATAGGATTATTTCTGTCAAATTTTTAGTGTTTATACATGTAGCAAAAGTATTGCAACTTCAGGGTGGACCCAAATGAAAATATTTGGTGATGGAATTTATTTTAAACACTGTTGAGGCAAGTCCATGCATGGGTGGCATGCTTTCAGAGGATTTCTTTCTGATATGGGTTATTAAAAGTACATGTGGAGTCAGGAAAATTTACTATATACTGGGAGTTTGGTGTGCCAGACAGTTGATTTCAGCTGTGTCTTTGCCATGCACCTTCATCTACCCCCTCTTCTTCTCTGTTAACGCGTGCAATCACTTGCTGAGCCTTCATTACAAGCTAAATTGACTCAGGTAATAGCAGACATCCCAAAATGGAGGCAAAATAAAGCTCATTTAGAACTGAGTCCCTGCCCAAAAGCCTGAGAAAGCTCAGTTCAGCAAAGTCTGTGAGCAGATGCTTAAATTCATCCCTATTAAACACAACACATTAGTGCTTCCCTAAAGATTTTACAGATTTGGGACTCCTGCCTGATTTGTAAGTGGTGAGTGGCTTTGATTTCTGTGTGCCAAAGGAGTTGGAAAGAAATGTAATTTTTATATTGAGAGTATTTCCACCAACAAAAGACAAGTGGTTCTAAGTAGGTCTTTTTTTTCTGTCTATTTAAATTAGATTAAATAAGATTATGGTATTATTAGCATCATTAGGGTTATTATTAGGAAATTACTATTCACAGCACTTTTACTGTCATAGTCTACAATGAGGAAAGCACATCTATTAGAATGATTGAACATCAATACATAAGCTCCTAATAATCCAATGGTATCAATGAGTTCATCTTTTAGATTCAATTGCAAAAGTCATCGTTTGCTGGTGATTATCCAATTGTTCATTAGAAGAGATTCTCTGAGACTCAGCAGCTCTCTAATGATGATGCATAGTCATTACATTTCAGTCAACCTATTCGTAGTGCAGCCATTGGATAACATTTAGCTGTTGCTCTTTTATTGTTATAATTGGCATGTAACAATGACATCATGACCCAGGCTGTCCCATCAGAGTTTTGTCTTGTCACACAGCTTTAAATCATATCTCTCCAGGGAGATGTGGCTAGTGCTCAAACTGTGATTTTTTTGGGGGGACATTTTGTAGATGTTGCATGAAGATGAGATGGTCACTGGTGGAGGAATGTATTGCTTATTCCTCTGACCCAAGGCTGAACAGTAAGTCTATATATCAGAAAATAGCTATATAATATAAATATATATAGTATAAACACATACTATCTATAAATATAATAACTCTATGTATCAGAAGAGAAGTAATAGGTCTGCATGTGTTTGCTGTCTATGAATTACTTGTTGGAAAATCTTAAATTTGCAGCTCCCTCTCGCTAGGGGGGTACTTTCTGAAGGTGATTGTAGCCATCATAGGAAAAGTCTGATATGTAAATTTCTGACACTGAGTGTGCACTTAATCTTTGACAACTTGGACTCTGAAAATAAGATTTCACCTTGTTTTGCCACTTGGCTCCTTCTGTTTTCAAGCAGCACATCAGGGGAGACCATGTCTTTCAAGACAGGGATCAACAAGGAAAGTTTGGACAACTTGAATTTGAGAGGGTGGTCTTTTAGAATTACTCAGCAACATTCTGCTCACACTGAAATCAGTGGCAAGACTTCCTTGGACTTCAGCAGGCGTGGAGCTATTCAAAAATAACTGTCAGTTCACCAGAATGCTTCCAACATAAGTGGGAATCAATTTTCAGTTACTTTAGGTTTGGTATTCCCACAGCAATTTACACTGATTAAACTTTTTTACCTTTGAAGCTGTAAGCATTCAGATTTTGTGCCTGCATACATCCATATCATGTACTCACTTTTGTCCCTCAGTACCCAGGAAGTGACAAGCTGCAATAGCAGCCTTGTTCCACACATCCAGACATTCCAACTTCAGACAGTATATATCTGAAATTGCTCATGGGATCAGAGATGAGGTATCTCTTTTTTTTTTTTCAATTTAACAGCCTCCATTATGTTAACTCAGTGTGAATGCAATAGAGATCCTTAGAAATCACTCTGGGTTTTTTTTCCTGCATAAAACTAGTCAGAAATCCTGGCTAGTAAAGCTCCAGTAAAGGTGGTTTCCACAGTTGAAGAAGGATGGTGATTTTGCACCTGCATCAAAGATTAGGTTCAGCTCCTATGTTCAAATTGCAGTTGTATACATTCAAACTGTGATACCACTTTGAGCAATGTCCATGGCCCAAAGGTCCTGTCGTCAGTTCAGTTTTGTCTAGAATTTGGATGCAGAGGTCAGGTTGTCAAAGAGACTCCTAAGAGAAGGATTTCAGTACATATTTCACATGGAACACTAGCCTCTGTGCATTGCTGAACATGGATGATTCTAAATATCACCAAATTCTTTGCTGAATGTGTGTTAGCTAAGTGACAATGAGTGCAGATAGACAAGGCTAGCTGTGGACCTGTGGGACAAAGAAATGCACAGCTTTCTCCTTCTTAAAACCTCTGATCTGCTGCAGAACCACTCCTTGAGATTACTTTTTCCCCATTTATCCTGCAGGAGTGTTTATGACTTAAGCCATAAAACACCCCCCAGTTCATACTCTCCAGCCATAGACTGATGGTGTCCACCCAGTCCTTGCAACCTTTTTATGGCCTATTCTGCCTTTGCAAAAGGAATAAGCAATCCAGTTTTGGGGGGAAGTGAGACATCTGTTTAGTCTCCACGCATGATAGAGGGTGGCAGACAGAGGACATCACCATGAGGATGTCTGTGCACCCCCATCACCACTTTCAGTGTTCTCCTTGGAACTGACAGCACCCCCTTTGGGACTGGCCACAAGACACCCCCAATATTGAGTTGTTTCCAAAGGGAACACCAATGGAAGCTGCCTTTCAGAATCAGCAGGATTAGCAGCCTCATCTGCTGTGATTGGGTAATGCATGCCTGCACAGGTCTTTTTGCTCTTCCCCATCTCCTTCTCTGGCTCAGCCACAGGTCTTATTCAGGCAGGCAAGAAGTTCTGGTGACCTTCTTAAGGCCTTTGCTGTCTCACAGGAGTTGTGGAGAGGGGGAACTTCTGCACTGAGGTTCAAGCCCCAAGGCAATTCTTCTAAGCAGCTGCCATTTCTCTGTCTGGAAGCGTGATGAAACTCTGTGTGATTTTATGGCTAGTGCATGAAAGAGTGCTTTGCGTCAGAAAGGCTCAACCCTGACTTAACACATGAGAAAGTGATTAGGGAGACAGGGGAAGCCAAATGTCTCAAGAATAAAGATGAAAAACTGTGGGATCTGGCTAATTCCAGAAGCAACACCTTTTAAGTTATTACTTGATGCCAGTAAGTATAGTTACAAAAATAGTAACTATGCACCTCAGCCCGCAGTGGTTCTCTCAAACTGCCACATCAGTGGCATCAAAATTGTTGCATGTGTCTGGAATAAAAACCCTACAAGAGGTACCACAAAAAGGCCTCTAATCACCCATGTGCATGTCCCAGGGGATGCATGCGAGCTATTTGTGCTGGCCAGGGTGAGACTGCCTTGCTGGGACAATATTTTGGCAAACAGGAAAAGATCCAAGCCACTGACTGCACAAGACCACAGTTATTTTCAGGACTGATGTCGAGGCTGACTCAACATCGTCTTAGAGGGGTGATAATGGCTTGCCATGGCTCATCTGCTCCCTGCTGGGAAGAAGCAGTTGTCAGTGAGAAACGACCAAGGGAAAGGCTTGAATGCTGAGCATGCAGAATGAGGTGACACCTATGTAGGAACAGATTTATATAGTCGAAGATCCTGGATTCCCATCACTAGGCTGTCAGGCAAGCAAAGACCAGTGCCAAGAATAGAGGATAACTGAGATCTGTGTCCAAGCTATGAAGCTGAACCCAATCCAAGATGCCCTACGGCTGTTTTAACTAACTAGGAAAACTTAAACATTCCCCCACAGTCAGACTCAATCTTTTGCACTCATAATACCTCAACAGTTCGTCTTGCCATGATAAAGGCTGTCAAGAAACAAATCCACGGTATCTGCAAGGAAGTTTTTGAGCCAGTCAGTAATCATTTGTATCCATGCCTTCAAACTCAGCAAGAATGTGGGGTGGGAATACGTTGTTATATGCACATTCCAGCTGCAAAATATTAAAATCTTCTGCAAACATCATGACCTAACTCACGATTTTGGCAGCTACCACTCTCACAGGGATCATCTGCTTATGACACATTCCTTACTTCATTTAAGAGACATGTTTTCAAACAATTGTCATGTGCAATTTCCTCTGCACCTGATATTTTTCTTACAGGGATGAGACAACTGCAGCAGCTTGGTGGGGTGGGACTCTGACCCGTTGTGTGCCACTGCCACACAGTGCACATCCTTGAGCAGAGGAGAGTTCCTACACCAGCAGCTGTGAAGACAGCAGGGCTGAGAACATTTGTAGACCTGGATATTGCCTTAAGGGGCAATTTTAGCCATTTCTGGCTGGCCTTAGATAATGTCGGTGTTAATTAGCGTTTTTCTTCTCTATTAGATAGAATGACAATGTGAAAAGCGAAAACTTGGGAGGACTGGGAAGACCATGGTCGTGTACAGGATTTTTTCTATCCACCATATTATTAAAGGACACTAGTCCAGGATGATTGCCACAAAAATTATCAGAAGGCTGGAGCACTCTCTTGGGAAGACAGAGTTGAGGTTGTTCAGCCTGAAGTAAAGGATACCTTGAGGGGCTCCAGGAGAGCTGCCCAGGGACTGGGGACAAGGCCTGCGGGGACAGCACCCAGGCAATGGCTTCCCAGTGCCAGAGGGCAGGCCCAGCTGGGATATTGGGAAGGAATTGCTGGCTGGGAGGGTGGGCAGGCCCTGGCACAGGGTGCCCAGAGCAGCTGGGGCTGCCCCTGGATCCCTGCAGTGTCCAAGGCCAGGCTGGACAGGGCTTGCAGCAGCCTGGGACACTGGAAGGTGTCCTTGACCATGACAGAGACTTTGGAACAAGATTATCCTTAAATTCCCTTCCAGCTCAAGGCATTCTATGATTTTATGCTGAGCTGAGGGAGTCATTCCCCATGAATCACCCCTGCACAGTTTCACCTGGAGGTGTCTAGCTGCTTCCTGAGAGCTGCAAAATGTCTCTCAGAATAACCTGGATAGGCTGAGACAATCAATTGTAAACACCAAAATGAGAAAGCCATTTCTTCAGTAAATTGAGAAAGAAATTTCTTCTCTACAAAAAATAAACCACCAAAAATCCCCACCAAATTCCATCTTACATATGTACAAGCAGCCTTGTTTGTGCTAACAAGTCTAGTTTCATGCATCTCCCAGTCAAAAGTGATGTATATATAACTGCTATCACATGTAGCAATTAGAAACACCCTGACATCCTGTACTTTCAGCTCCTTTCCCCTCTCCAGAATTCAAAATACTTTGGCTCCTAAAAACACTCACCCTCATATCCCATTCCCCTTCATGTCAGCACCAACCAAGTTGCCCTCTTCCTTACCTTCTTTAAGTGTTCAAAGGTAATTTTAAAGAACACCTCATTTAGCTTTCATTTTACTGAGATTCAGCCTGCCCATAAATCAGAGCTGAAGGGGAATTGGAGAGGGTCTCAGCTAATCAAAGCTCCAATCTCTAAAATGTTTAAATATAAATCAAAATAGTTGAAGGCTCTCCAAAGCTTCAATTTTCTTTGAAAGCCTTAGTTCTTATTTTCTCTGTGCTTAGCTCTCAATTTCATCCTCATCCCTTGAAGGTATTTTCTAAGTATTTTTAGTCATTTTCTCCAAGACACTGAGCTGCCTGGTTCAAGAATTATATTAAATTTTGACCTGTGAGTGAGTTGCTATGCTCCCAAGTCAGAGTGCTGTGTCCAAATTAAGGTTTTAGGGTTCAGCTCCTAAATTGAAGTTTACTAATGACTTTAAGGCTAAAAATGTTCCTAGGATCTACTGAAAACATGACTTTGATCATACATTCCATATTGCAGTCAGAACTACTTGCTCCATATGTCAGAAATGATAAAATGTTTCTTCCTCCCTCTTTTGCATCAGAAGTCTGGAAGTCTGCTAAATTAATCTGCTTACCTATCTTTATCACATCTTACAGTTCTGGAATGGAATATGGGTTAGGAAAGTTAAGAATATAAGCTTATTTCTCTCTCTTCCTGTGTCCTCCCTTCTGTGTTAAAGTTATTGAGAGAAAGGAAAAAAATGACACATTGTAAAAGATATTTTAATCCCTGGGTTTAATCATTAGAGCCTGTGAGTTTACCAAAAGAGTTCTCACTGAATGGCAGATCCTTTCATTCTCCCCAATATGTGGGGTATCAACATGTCACATGAATGTGTTTCATTTTGCTAGAATAACCAGTTGCTCAGAAAACTCTCTTGTTAGAAGAAAGAGTGGGAAATGTGGGGCATAGGAATACTTGGACACTTTTCTGGGTGTGTGGTGTACATGCATAAACATCCAGAGGAGAATGAGCTTCTGTGCAAAACTGCAATAACTGTTAACAGAACGTGTATATGTATTTTTTGTGTTTACAACAGATACACGAAAGTGATGCAGTTGTGCAAATCAGGATTTAAGAATATGTCTGAAATGTACCATATTGATACTTCTCCCACCTAGGATAGATCTTCAGTGACTGGGTGACCCCCTGAGATCTCCTTTAGAGATCCCTGAGTTAGGGTAGGTGAACTTCAATAAAAACACTGAGATATGTGCAAGGGTTGGTAGATTGTTCAGCAAAATTTTCCACACGACACACATTTTTGCTTACTTTAATTGAGAAACAGATTTCTTTAGATTAAACTGAATTTTGGAACCGGAGTGGTTTCAGCTGCCTCCCAGAAAGAAATTTTGGGGGATTTTAATCATACAGAGAGTGCACTTTCTATCAGCAAAATATCTTGTGGATCTTCAGCTGCGTGTGTGCTAGGCTGACTGCAAACTCTGGTTTGCTCTTATATTAAATAAGTAGTCAGAATAAATCCAACCAAAGGGGCTAGTGATCCCTGAAAGAAACAAATCATATGCAGGAAAGAAAAAGGGAAAGAAGAAAGGGAAAAAAAATGAGGAAAGAGAAAGAGAGAAAATATTTCAGTCCCATATCTATTAACATATAGAATGGAAAATGTGGGATCACTGGGATGATTAAAAATCAACTTTATCTTTAGATGATGTTAGTTACAAAGCTCTCTTTTATTTGGCCTGACCTCATAGGTAGCTGTCATTATTCTCTTTCTACAGAAGGTAACTTACAAAATGTTTAATTTCTCAGCATCTGTCTTCATTCTATTTGGGCACAGCCTCACAGAAATAATGAAAAATCTGTTTCCTGGAAAAGGAAGTGTTTTGCATCACATTCTCTTGGGTTTTTGCATTATTGTCATTCAACACAAAACTAGAAAAATCAAAACAGAGAATAATCAAATAAATTAGTAAAGACTTCTTAGAACCTTGCTTTGGTACCCTTCTGAAACAAAACCTCATTAACATCAAGTAAGCTTTGCCAAGTGTTAGTACTTGAGCGAAGACACTTCCACAGGTGAGGCATCATTCAGCTAGACTTCTCTGAACAGGTTGAAATGCAAAGGAGAAAGGAAATGCATTTTTTAAAAAGTTGGCACGAAATATGTACACAGACAATGTGTACATATAAGCAAAAAAGTGTTCCTTGAAAATAGGAAATAAAACAGTTGTCCATATTTACAATAATTCGGTACATAGAAAAGCAATATAAAGGAGAGAAAAATATTGCCCAAAAAAAAAAAAATCCAAAAGAAAATGAAAACTTTAAAATGCTGCCATCAACCAGGTTGAAATTTCCAACATTCAGTCTGGAAGGGAAGGCATCTTCCCATCCACTCAGGACGTTAGGATTACATTACAGCAAAAGAAAGGTGAGGGGAGAAACTCAAACTACTTTTGGCAAGATACCCAATGAGCTTCTGAGCAGAGAGATGTGAATCAGGGCCTGAGGTGTAAGGAATTGTGCTTGATGACTTTTCCACTGCTCCTCTTTTTTCCAGGGCTGCAGAAAGGTGTGCCCATCCTAAACCAAACACCCAGAGAGACATTTGAAATCCCTTTGGAAAACTGCTGAGGGAAAGGCAGCAAAAATGTTGTCCTTTCATTCAAGGAGGAAGAGTCATTTCTTTTCTCTCATGTTGTGAGCCCGCCTGACAGCTAACCAGTCTGCAAGTGTCACTTGCCAGTGTGCAAATGTTGTAATACATTAGTAATATAAATATTACTAATGAATGACAGGTATCAAAACTGTAATTTTCTTAGGACTTTGTAGGATCTAGGTAAACCACAAATCAGACATGGATGTGCTGACAGACAGACAATACAGACCATTGTATTGTGCTTACACAAGGACCTGTGGCATGGGAATATATTAATTTTTAATGGAAAATGTTATTCTTTATGGTCAGCTCTTTCAGCAGAATAATTTATCAAGACTGACATCAACCAGATACACTAAGAATTGATGTTAAAGTGAAGGGGGGAGGGGGGAGGGGGACATCTAATATTTACAAATGGCACAGCTTTTAAAATGCCACTACTTAGAATCAAGTGCAATTACAGTGTATTTAAATGAGTATTAAAGTATTTGTATTGCCAGTTTGCAAATTCAGCATCTTGAGAAGCCCAAATGGATTTTCATGTAATTATTATCATTAACTCAAAGAAGTAAATGCTCAGCAAAGAGTCTTCTTTAAATTTTTTTTTAAAAAAAAGCAAGTGCATAAATGTATAATTAAATGGCATCTTCATGCTTAATTCCTCGCATGATCTTCTAAAATATACACCTCATAACTGCTGAGTACCTTGGTGACATAGCCCAAGCTTCCTTTCTGCATAACATTAGCATTAGGGTAGCTATATTTGGGGTGTCAGAAGTTTCTCTTAGGAAGGTGACATTGAGAAATTTCATTCCCTGAAGCCTATTTTTCTGCTTTTCATGTTAGGAGATCCTTGCCTGCCTTTTTCTGCAAGTACTGGGAACAAAAATTTCGCCAAACACTCTTACTCTCATGACTATTATGTTATGCTGTTTCTACTAGAAATCACAGGTATTGTGTATCTTCCACACCAAATCTCAATCAAAATGGCCCATAGCTATAAAATCATGGAATCACAGAATGATTTGGAAGAGACCCTAAAGCTCGTCATATTTCACCCCCTGCCACAGCCAGGGACACCTTCCACTGTCCCAGGTTGCTCCAGGCCCTGTCCAGCCTGGCCTTGGACACTCCCAGGGATGGGGGATTCCCACAGCTGCTCTGGGAAACCACCCTCACAACAAAGACTCTCTTTATAATAAATGAGGTAATCCAGTTCTTCAGTTCTTGTTAAATTTAACTATGCTTTGGCAAGGTGAGTTTTAGAAGCTGATAAATAGAGACCAGAAATATCTGGAAATTCCAGGCTGAAAAGTGGTGCTTCTGTGTTTGACACCATCGACATGTGGCTTCAGTGAGCCCTTCAGTCTCCGTGATCCATTAGCACAGGAGTCCTTATGTTTGAAAATGTTACCATCCTTCGGTGAAACCTGATATGAAAGTTCAAATCACAGATCAGTTCCAGGAGTAGCATGTGGTACTTTATAAAAGAAAACCTTCAACCTACCCCTCAGAGATTATGAGCCCATGAATGACATTGGACTGTCCTGAAGACTAGTTGGCTTCTACAAGATAATTTAGAAGGGTATGGGGAGAGCAGGGGGTTTTGTCATTGGCTGAAGTAGAGAAAGCAAGAAAACAAAAGAAAACAATTATTTTAGCCCAGCTTTAATGAGGATGCAGTTATAGGCCAGGAAGTCTATCAGGAATCTGGTCTCTATATGACAAACCTCTGCCTCAAGGCAGACATCGAATAGATACTGGTAACAAACAATAGGACATTCACAGTGCTCAGCAGACCTGAGACCTGGACTTGGGTGAGCCTGATGAAACTCAACAAGGCCATGTGAAAAGTTCTGCACCAGGTTTGGGGCAATCCAAAACACAAACACAGGCTGGACAGAGAATGGATTGAGAGAATCTCTGAGATTAAAGGACTAGGGAGTGTTGATGGATGAGAAGCTCAACATGATCCATCAATTTGCACTGGCAGTCCATAAACCACAGGAGAGAGGGAGATGGAGAAGGGCTTTTGAAAGTGCATGGAGTGGTAGTACAAGGGGAAATGACAAGAGGAAACACTGTCAGAGGACAGAGTTAGATTGATGATTATGATATTAAGAAGAAATTCTCCCCTGTGAGGGTGGTGAGGCCCTGGCACAGGGTCCCCAGAGAAGCTGTGGCTGTCCCATCCCTGGAAGCATCCAAGAACAGGTTCGAGGGGGCTTGGAGACACCTAGGATAGTGGAAGGTGTCCCTGCCAATGGCAAAGGGCTTGGAACTGAATTATCTTTAAAGCCCCCCTTGCCTTTAAAGATCCCTGCCAGCCCAAACCATTCATTCCATGATTCTACCATTTTATGATTCATCTCTCTTTTTGAGATTGCCAGTATTTGCTTAAGATAAAAATAATTATTTATTCTTGTTAAGTAATGGTTACTTTAGAAAATAGTCTGATCAAGGAACTGCTTTCACCAGGCTCAGATGCTTTCACTCATAATCTCAGTGCTTGGCCCATTGTCTCACAAGAAATTTTTTTCTCTGTTGATTGCCACAAGTAGGTCCTTGTTCCACCCAGATGTAGTACCTGCTCTCAAACTGATGCATGAACTTCATTTCAACTGTGACAAGAGCAGTTTCAAATTTAGAAATGTCATTGTCTAGTGCAGGGCTTTGCTTTATAAACATTCCTTTGCTAATGAAATTGGAAAAGTTCAGAGGAAAAATTTTCCATGAGTAATTCTTCATGTAAGCACTGCTTAAAAGTCCCTTTTATCAAATTCACTTTGTCAGGTGCTGGGGAAATAATACTAATACTAATACTAATACTAATACTAATACTAATACTAATACTAATACTAATGCTAATATGAAATTTTAGCCTTATTTCTATATCAACAGAGTGAACATCTGCAGGTTTAGGCACTGGAATCCAAATTTCTGGGTCTTCATCCAACATGATGCTCTCTGCTACCTCATGGCTGGAGCAAACTCACATATGTAAGCAACAAGACCCAGGCTGGTGGTCAGCAACTGGAGACCACCACTTTCAGAGGGCACTGATGCTGTTAGCCAAAGGCAAACAACACTTTGTGGTGTCTGTGCATTTCCCAAACCCTTCAAAAACCCTTTTTCTTTCCTTACTGGCGTCCACCTGCTGCCTCTTAGAGACAGATTGCCATTTCAGGGAAAGGGGGCTGGAACCTCATGATGTGTTTCTACAGCACCCTGTGAAATGGTGATGGGATCTCCAGGGATTGCTGAAGTACAGATAATTGGTCTGACACTACTCCATGGAGGGGCTGTCAATCAGGAATGAGCTGCTCACGTCCCCTGTCAGGCTCCTGTCAGTCCATGGAGCTGTTCCCAGGTCTTCAGCAGCTAGAGCACAGGGGAGAGGAGACAGCCATGGCCAGGTGGGGCAGCCTGGACAGGCAAAAGAGGCAGTTCCCTAGGGCAGGTTATTGCTGCAGGAGGACGGGAGGAAAATGAAAGACAGGAAGGAAAAGTTGATATGGCCCTGCAGACCTTTGAACATTTCAGGGTCAGGTGACAATCCAGATTGTAGTTCCTGCCTGCATCTCCCACATTTCCCAGAGCTTTTTCACCCCAACTCATGTCCAGCTGTCCTGCCCTGCCTTTGTCACTCGCCTGAAATGAGTGGCCTGAGACAAACATTCATCCATATTTAGAGGAGCTTAGGGACAGATGAAACTGATCCTCTGATTTTAGACTCAGAGCCTGAAGCCTGAGGACATCCAGTGAGGCACCAGAGCTGTGGGTACCTACAGATGTCTCTGCTGCCATGAGACAGAATTGCTGTGTAAAATCCATCATGAACCACAGAAACAGGCAATGTGTGAAGGGAAATAAAATGAGAAGCTAACAAAAGGCTGAGTGCACAGAGCATAAGAAAATGTGGGTGAAGGAGCCTGAGGAACAGCCCTGTGCACCACTGTCTCCATCAAAAAAACTATGCTGATTGAACCAGCAATGTTCAAACTGCATAATGAAAAACCGTGAATCATGCAAAAAACCCAGTGCTCATTTCACTTCCCTGCAGTTGTAACACAAAGGCTTTCCAAGAGATAAATATTCCTATCATGATGAGTGATCTTAAAGTCTGCAGCCACATCCCTCCCTTGAAAAAGGAAGTGATGGAGTGCTGTTAGCACTGCCTTGTGCCCCTTTGATTTCAGCACTATAAATATTTCCCTTGTCACTGGTACTGGCCACAACAAGGACTGGCTGAAAAAAACACTCTCTGAAAATCAAAGGAGCGGAAATTATAAGGAGTAGGTTTGGGCTTTGCAGTGCACCCAGGACACATGGAGCTTTGAGGTCCAACTCCTAGGAAGAGTGGTCTGTTTAAAATCAAAACAGTGATGTTTTTATCACTTCTTAATCTTGAGTTAGTGAAGATAAGAAGAGAAAAATAAATCTAGCTAGGCTTTGAGTGGACATTGTCTTGAGATTATGTATTCAAAGCCTTATTATAGAATCACAGAATGGTTTGGGATGGAAAGGACCTTAAAGCTCATCCTGTTCCACCCTCTGCCATGGGCAGAGACACCTTCTACTATCCCAGGTTGCTCCAAGCCCCGTCCATGAGTCCAGCCTGGCCTTGGACTCTTCCAGAGATGGGGCATCCAAAGTTTTTCACCAATTCTTCATGCAAGAAAGAGGACATGTGAGTGGGAAAATGAGCTTACATCATTGATGTCTCTTTCTGATATAAAGACATAAAACCTATGGATTTTTAAAAATAGCTTATTTTCTATTTTTATTATGTCTAGTCTAAAGAATTGTCTGACAACAGACAGTCTACTAAAATGTAAGATAAGAAAAAGTATCTGCAAGGGGAACTTTTGTTAAGTGTTTATGTAACACCAGTGCTTAACATTTGCTCTTCAGAAAGCTTGTCTTAAAATTTAAATACTGGCACACTTGATTCACAAGGTCTTTACAAAACAGCTCAAAGATTATTCACTGAAAGTCTCAGCAAGGACAAGAAGTGAAATACTAGAATTGAAAATGTGAAAGCCTATTGTTGAGGTTCTGTTTGTCAAAAGGATGCACAACAAGAATTTAGAAAACTTGTAAGAGGAAGAAGGACAATTGCTGAAAAACCCTTGTAAGTTACCTCTATATACTGCTTCTTCTATATGTCATGAATAATACAGAGGAGAGAAGCCAAGTTGCATCCCTTTCTATCTTATCCCTTTATAAGATAGAAAAGACTGTAAAGATTTCCATAAATAGCCATTTTCTGCATTAAAAGCTGCCTGTGGAGAATGTTTCTACCCTGGTTTCCAAAGAAAACAAGGACTTACATGATCCAACTTATGTGCGTATCATCTCATCTCTTCATGTCCCTCTGACAACTTTTGAACCTGTTTCAACAAAATTTGTTGGAATTGTACATGTTTCATGAAAATTTACTGCCTGGGGGAAGACAGGGACTTGATTAGTTGCACCAGACAGAATAAGAGAGGCTCCACTTACCCCTTATCAAAATGTGGGGAATCTTTGTCGGGAGGAGATATTATTCATATCACAGATATAAGAAAATCTTAAATTGGCACCCTAGTTTAACCAGAAAGTTCAAACCTGAGACACACATCCACAAAAAACATGGTTTTGTTAATCCTGCTGCTCATGGAACAGCTTGTTCCCATTTACATCTTTAGATGAAGATATTAGCAAAGATGACACTTCTTCCATTTAAACTGTAGTTTCCAAAAACCATCAGCTTTTGACAGCAAGAGGAAAAAAAAAAATTCTTTCAGAGACTTTTTAGACCGGTGACTCCTCTGGGCCAGCTATGCAAACAAACTCCTTGTACAAGCATATGTCTGTTTCATTGTGCTGAAATATGAGTGGTGAGCATTTGGGCCAGCAAACCACAGCTCCTCTGAGTGCTCCAGCTGAGGCTGGGTGTGTTGTACACAAAGAAAGGCACCAAGGTGTTTGTCTTGACTCTGAGAGACCTTTAAGGCACAGCAGAAAGGAACTGCTTGCTGTTCACCACCTGGGAGTGGAGCTACCAGACCATCACAGTGGTCCCAGCAACAGGACCCTTTAACCATGGGCCCTTGGTACTTCTCAAAGGTTTTTTGCACCTAGACCAGTCCTTGGTGTGTTGCCACATTCACCTTTCATTTACTGATCTCCCATAAAACCTTTGACACTGCCCCCCCACAACATCTTTCTCTCTAAATTGAGATGGATTTGATGGGAGAACTATTAGATGGATTAGGAACTGTTAGGATGGTTTATTGACCCCACAGAGGGTTGTGGTCAATGGCTCAGGGTCCCAGTGGACATCAGGGACAGGTGGTGTCCCTCAGGGGTCCATATGGGCACCAGAGTCCCTGAATATCTTCATTAATGACACAGACAGAGGCATCAAGGGCAGCCTCAGGGAATCTGCAGATGGCACCAAGCTGAGAGGTGCAGCTGACACACCTGGAGCATGGGATGACATCCAGAGGGACCTGGGCAGGCTGGAGAAGTGGAACCTCTCAGGTTTAACAAGGCCAAGTGCTGGAGCTGCAGCTGGGTCAGGGCAGCCCCTGGGATCAATCCAGGCTGGGGATGAGCAGAGGGAGCAGCCCTGGGAGAAGGACCTGGGGGTTCTGGGGATGAGAGCTGGACCTGCCCCAGCCCTGAGCCCCCTGCCCTGGGCTGATCCCCCAGCGTGGGCAGCAGGGGAGGGGGAATTGTGCCCCTGTGCCCCTGTGCTCAGGTGAGACCCCACCTGCAGAGCTGCCCCAGCCCTGGGCAACACCAGCATAAGGACGTGGAGCTGCTGGAGCCAGCCCAGAGGAGGCCATGGAGATGATCAGAGAGATGGAGCAGCTCTGTCATGGGGAACAGCTGAGATTGTTCAACCTGGGGAACAGGCAGCTTCCAGGTGATCTCACCGAGCCCTTCAGTGCCTGCAAGGAGCTGACAAAAAAGATGGAGAGAGACTATAAGGGTCTGGAATGACAGGATACAGGGAATTACTTCCCACTTCCCAGAGAGCAGGGTTAGATGGGATGTTAGAAAGAAAGTCTTGCCTTTGAGGGTGGGCAGACCCTGGCACAGGGTGTCCAAAGTAGCTGGGGCTGCCCCTGGATCCCTGCAGTGTCCAAGGACAGGCCTTGGAACAAAATGAGATAGTAGAAGGTGTCCCTGCCCATAGCAGGGGTGGGACTGGGTGAGCTTTAAGGTCCATCCAAGACAGCACAGCACAGCACAGCACAGCACAGCACAGAACAACACAACACAACACAACACAATACTACACAACACAAACCATTCTGTGATGTTATTGTCCTGCTATCACTCCTGCTCTGTGGCTCTCCAGCATTTCAAGTTCTTGTATCTCTTTGCTTTAGGAAGACGTGACCATTTGCCGTCCCCAGTGACCAACACACTGCAGGCTGAAGCAGACAGGCTCAACTCTGCAAGAGGACAAGTTCATCCCAGGTTTCCCTGGTGAGTTCAGGCTCCCTGAGTGTGTGTGGGTACATTTTCCTGGCCGTGGAAGTCTCTCATCTGAGTATGCTGTTCACCTCTCTGCTAGGCCACTTGCTTTCATTCAGGCCAGAAAATCATTCCATTCACAGAGAAGGCTGTTTCTTCCCAGCTCTTTTCAAAGTAGTTTCTGTGCTTCAAGGAAGCACAAACAACCATATCTCTTCACTGGGGGACACCTGGCAGACAACACACCGGGCAGATGACCCTTGTTGTGTGTTTTCAGCACTGTGAGCCCATCCAGGCCATACCAAGGCTCTCAGTCCACCATGAAGTTCTGACACCCTCAAGATTCACTTTCAGGATGTTGTAAGGAGAAATTACTCCTCCAAATTACAACATTTTTAGGTCATTACAGGATATATGTGAAATGGGGTGGTAAAAAGAGCTATGCCATAACTGAAAAGTCACCATTTCTCACTACAACTGCTTCTCAGAGATGGGAGAGTTGTGTGCACACGTTGCCTGTAGTAGCACAGTTTCTGCTTGGGATTCTCTCTCCTTAGAATCACAGAATGGTTTGGGCAGAGACAACTTTCAGGGTGTTCAGAGTCCCATCCAGCCTGGCCTTGGACACTGCAGGGATCCAGGGGCAGCCCCAGCTGCTCTGGGCACCCTGTGCCAGGGCCTGCCCACCCTCCCAGCCAGCAATTCCTTCCCAATATCCCAGCTGGGCCTGCCCTCTGGCACTGGGAAGCCATTGCCTGGGTGCTGTCCCTGCAGGCCTTGTCCCCAGTCCCTGGGCAGCTCTCCTGGAGCCCCTTTAGGCCCTGCCAGGGGCTCTCAGCTCTCCCTGGAGCCTTCTCTTGTGCAGGGGAGCAGCCCCAGCTCTCCCAGCCTGGCTCCAGAGCAGAGGGGCTCCAGCCCTGGCAGCAGCTGCGTGGCCTCCTCTGGGCTGGCTCCAGCAGCTCCACGTCCTTGTGCTGGTGTTGCCCAGGGCTGGGGCAGCTCTGCAGGTGGGGTCTCACCTCAGCACAGGGGCACAGGGGCACAATCCCCCCTCCCCTGCTGCCCACGCTGGGGGGATCAGCCCAGGATACAGTTGTTTTCCAGAGCTCAAGTACACATTGAATGATCATGTTGAACTTCTCTTGACATGGTTTAGTCTCTAGGAGGCTAAGCAGGGCAGGGGCATCAAGGTTATTGCCTTCAGCATGGACTCCATGAGGGTGTAACCCGCTGCCTTCAGGAGAAATGGCTTCACGTTTTTCAGTCAGTTCTGAGGGATGCACATGGCCCCAGTCCATGGGCCCTGGCAGAGAGAGATCCCAGCCTGTGAGTGGTAAGGGTCACATCTGACTTGTGGATATTTTTTAGAAAAGGCCATGCCTAGGGATGAATATAAATAGTATAACACTCTAGCCCATCCTGCTCCCTCTCTATCACATGACAAACTCTCAACTCAGTAAGACTCAAGAAGATTCCATTTAAATTACAAACTGCAAGTACTGGCTTATTTTGACCTAGTTGTTATAAATTAACAATCACATTAAAATTTTCTTACTTTTTGGAAATACATTTCATCTGCCTTTGCATGATGGCAGCCAAGAAAATTTTGTTCAGATTTTCCAAGGTGATTCACTCCCTGGCTTCTAACAACCCTGGTAAATGTCAGGTGCCAAAAATTTCTTCAACAAGGTTTTTGAGCTAGAATGAAAGTTCCATTCCAAAGAGTAACTTTAATAATTGTTCATGCTACTATTTTTCTATTTTTGTGTCTTCTTAAGAAGACCTCACAAGAAATAGGTTATTTGGTTGATATCTTCAGTACATTTTCAAACTCATGAGGGAAATATCAGATGCAGTTTTGATTTTGAAGGTCATTTAGGGACATGAACTTCACAGTTGTGGATGTCCTGTTTTTTCCTATTCATTCCTTCCAACACTGCAGCACAGAGGCAACACTTGCAATGATTTTAATGTCTTTTTAACCCTTCTTAAGTGCCCTTTCTGAAAGCAATTTGACCAAAGGCCCTTATTTTTGGATTATGCTAGCTATCTTCTTCCTGAAATGGATTTGCAAATTGGAATTTCTAACACTGAGGTGCATAAAAACCTCTTATGTCTTTTGTACCACAGATTGGTCTGAGACGCAAAATCATTTAAGTGTGGCAATAAAGCAGAGACAACCAAAGCAGGTGAATTGTGCTCTGCAGGTGAATACAGGTCACCTCACTCTAGAGAAAGGAGCAGCTTTGCCATTTCACTTCCCAGTAAGAGCTGCAGAGCTCTGTGGGCTCTCTTTACAGATTCCATTGCCATGTGCACTTGGCTTATTAATTAAAACATATTCTTTACTGTTTTCAATACATTAAATTGAATGTGTCTAATGAATATCCAGCTGCACTCTTCTTTCTTTATACATAACAATTTAGAATCATAAATTGCACTCATTTCAACCCAGGAACATTTTTCCCATTATATGGCTGCTGGTGATAATGTATCAGACAGCAATAATGATGCTTGATTTTCATAAGCTGCACTAAATGGTAAGTGCTCAGAGCTACATGTTTTGATTAGCAGACTAAGCAAACCATGACATAAGAATCCTTATTTACACTGACTACTAGGGATTTTTTCACAAGGTGATTTATTTAGGCAAAGGGGTAGTTTAAGTGTACCTGACCTGCCTTAACTGAGTTCTAGGTCATCTCAAGCTGGACATCTGTGACACACAAAGCACTTGAGTGATTGTCTTATCTAAACTAGATATGCAAAATCTTATGCTAGAATACATTCTGTGCAAGATTTTCCAGGAAAAATAAAACCTATTTAGTTGCTGTATGTACAGAAGTTGAATCAGATGCAGAATATACTCTGGAGAGTAGACAGGAGTACCTGCAGACAAGAGAAAAGATTTTTTGTCCCAAATGCAGGTTTCTATGCCCTCCATCCCTTCTCCACCTCTCCTCCATCCTTCTCTGCACCATCCTTGTGTCCCTCATGCCCTCCCTTCACCGCGCCGCTACACTTCTTCCATTTCACAAGTGCAATCCCTTTCTGGCACACTAAAAAAAGGCAAACACACCCATGTATGCCTTCACTCGCCTCTCTGCGTTGTTCCTTCAGCTCCACCTATCGACGTCCTGAAAGGCGAGCGGCCGGGGCAGCAGGTCCCTTCCGTCTGTCCCTGCAGACGCACGGAGGTGACCGCGCCGCTGGGTCAGCACTTGGAGGGGCACGGCTGGCCTCGGTGGGGCCAGGACAGCCGGACAGACAAGCTGTGCTGCCCTGCCACGCTTAGCTGGGTATTAATCCCTTGGGCTCTGACAGAGAACTGCGCTGTAGTTAAGAAAAGCTGGAGGCAAGCCAGCCAGAAGGAAGAATTATCCTTAGCATCATTGCCAGACTGCTTGGTTTGAAGGGTGTCCCGAAGCTATAGGAGGCAATCAGTGTAAACTATAGAGAGGTGAAGAAATGAAGATGAAAGAATGTGCAGCCACATGAAATCTGAGCTCTTATTTGGTTCAAACTTACTGCTAGTGTTTGACCCTGATCACAAAGTATTTTTTCACTTTAAGTATCTCTTAGCATCTTTCACAGCTCTTCTATGGTCATGTCTGAAGGAGTGTGTCAGATCGTCCCCATTTTACCTGGAATGGCACACACCCAAATAACTGATGGCAAATAAGGTCACAAGGGAGAGAAGTTCCTCTCCCAGCAGAATTAGATTGTTCCAGTCTGTGCTGGGGAAGTCATCTCTGGCTCCATGGTCAGGCAGAGGTGGTGGTGGCAGTGGGAGGCTTCAGAGGGTTGCTCTGGAACATTAAAATGATTCATACCTCTAAATAACTTTTTGATCCCCGGTTGGAAGCAAAATGTGAAGTGTTAAATATCATTTTGAAGCAAGGACTGGGAAACTTTTCTCCAGCAATATATTTGGTTTAAATTTGGTTTGGTAAGTAGCCCAAACTACTGGATGTGCCTCTAAAAGCATTACTGGAGATGACTCTGAGTGCTGGTTGTATTCAGAAACACACTCGCAGCTCTGCAGGTCTCCAAGCAGAGTCTGAACCTTCACAGATTACAGGCAGGTGCTGGAAGTCACAGAAAAATGGGCATTTACATCATCTTTGGTAGAAATACCTTGACAACAGACTCTCCATGTCCTGGCACTTGTGGTTCCAGAAACTCGAGATGGAAGTGGAAGGGGAGGGGGAGATTAGAGGTATTTTGTTTCTGCCATCGTAATGAAAGATTTGGTCAGATACATCCGACACAGTCAGAGACTGAGCAACACATCCATCATGGGGTTCTGAAGGGCAACATTATAGCTTTTATCTTCTCTCCTACATATCTGAAGTTTATAAAGTAATTTGGCAAACCTTTCTGGAGATAACCTGTCACCTGGAAGGTTTACAGCCTTGCTTCTGCTGTGCACTACCTAAAGAGGGAAAGGAGGTGTACAAATCCATCCCTGGGAACTCAGCTGGGCTGAGGGGAGGTAGCACAGGGAATGAATTTGGCTTGCAGCTTGCTGTATCAGATAAGAGCTATGAGAACTGATAGGATGTGATCCAGCTCAAGGCTCTGCAACAGCAGAGGCAAAAATTGCACACAGGCATTTCGGGAATGAGAGACAGAGCTGAAAGAGAAAGTCTTGTGGGGGATACCCCAGAGAACTGGATTTGCAGCTCCTCCTGCTGCCACAAAATATTGGTACTGTTCCTATGAGACCCTGACATCTCCTGGGAGGAGTTATAATCCCTGACACCCCAGTCTCTCCCCAGCAGCAGTGTCAGCAGCCAGACTCTGGCAAAAACCAAACAGACAGGTACCAATAGCACACAGCCATCTGACCACTTGCTAGCATGCCCACAGAGTGTGCTGCTCCCAGACATCTATTTGCTTTATATCTGGGCCCGTGGTGCCTGCAGCTTGGAACTGTTGTATCTCTGCTCACCACTTCCCTGCTCTGAATTGCTCAATCGAGCGTGTAGCTGCAGGAGCCACACTTTTTGTCAAGATGCTGCAGTCGATAGAGACACGTCCCCACCCCAGGCACTTGGACAGAGATTTTTACTCACTCTTGCAGGGGGGGGTTGTGTGTTTCTTCTTTCTTCTTTCTTTCTTTTTATTTTTTGGGTTTTTGTTTTTGTTTTTGTTTTGTTGTTGTTGTTGGTGGTGGTGGTGGTTTTTGTGGGGCCTTTTTTTTCTTATTTTTGGGGGTTTTTTGTTTTCGTTTTCGTTTGGGTTTTGGGTTTTGGTGGCTTTTTTTTTTGTTTTAATCAAGCAGAAAAGCAGTTCCAAGAAAAAGACTGGTGTGACTGGGAAAAGAGGTGAGATATGTTCATTCTGCTGGAGGAAACATAGGCTGAGGACAAGCAATGTCTTCTGTCTAGAAGGGATATCCCAGGAAAGAGCAGCACTCCTGTGCCCTGCACTCAGGCTATAAGAATCACAGAATCATCACAGAATGGTTTGGGTTGGGAGGCACCTTAAAGCTGATCCAGTTCCAACACTGCCATGGGCAGGGACACCTTCCACTATCCCAGGTTGCTCCAAGCCCCATCTGTCCTGGCCTTCAACACTGCAGGGATCCAGGGGCAGACACAGCTGCTCTGGGCATCCTGTGTCACAGCCTGCCTCCTCCCAGTCAGGAATTCCTTCCCTACATCCCATCTAACCCAGACTTTTTTCAGCATGAAGCCATTCCCCCTCATCCAGGCCCTTGTCCAAAGCCCATTCCCAGCACTCCTGTGGTTCCTTTAGGCACTTGAATGGTGCAGTAAGGTCACCCTGAAGCCTTCTCTTCTCCAGGCTGAACAGTAAGATACGGCTGTGTCCTCATGAACAGCATACCAAGGCAAGACTCAGATACCTAAAGTCAGAAACACCAGACAAGATTTGTCATTTGAAATAAGTCCAGGGTCTCAGGGCACTCTTCAAGGCAAAAACCACGCAGCCCATGTGTTTGGTAAAAGTCCAAACCAAACTGCCTCTTTATACAAGTCATGAGGCTGTGGACTTGTTCTGCAGCCCCACGCTATTTCTTAAATGTGTGCCTTTTTTCACACACATTTAAGCAACCAGTGCATAATCCCCACAGCTGCACATTTGCACTGTAAATTTACTGTCTGGTTCACTACCCCCTCCTCTCACACACACACTCACACACACACATGTACATATAATCATGCTCAGTCTGTGCCAAGGCTGCAAAACCAATTCATAAACCACCTAAAGTTAACACGAAAAATTTTGTCCTTGACCATCAAGTTTCTGCAGAGTGGTAGACTTGGTTCAGGTACAACACAGGGGCAGAAATGGTTCAGATTTTCATGCAGAAATGAGCTCATGGGGGTGTGGGGTTTGCTTTGGTAGTGGGGAACACAGAAAATATTCCAGGAAGCTTCTATCAGAAAGTTATGCAAAACAACAACAAGCATCTCACCAACTTCCAAACCTTATCCTTCCCCTTCCCCCATCACCTCCAAGTTATTATCTGCAAACCACATTTTTAAACTGAAACAAAGAAAACAGAATAAAATCAATAGCTCTCTTTGCAGCTAGAAGGACAGAAATATTCAGCTCCCCAGTGGGAAAACTGGGAAAACTTATTTCTTTCTTCCTTTCCTTCTAATTTTAAACTTTACTTAAGGTTCAGTGATTGAACAAAAGCAGACAGAAAATATTGCAGTTATCTGACGTACAGAAGTGTAACATGAAGTCTGCTCATTATGGATAATATTTATGGCAGATCATAACGTTAAATTACAACTCAGCCGCCTCAGCCAGAAATTTGTAACACCACACATGTGCTTCTAATTAAGGGCTTTTGAAGTTGCCCTGGATATTTATTTTCAAGGGATTTAGTGCACAGAACGATTAAAGTTTGCTCTTGCTAGGAGTTCTGCAATTGAAAAAAAAATTAAGAGAGATTGCAACTGGACCTCAAACTAATATATACATTCATTTTTGCATGAGTGTGTATGTGTGCATCTGTTTATCTTTTGCCATAAAAAAAATAAAAACGTGTGTGTTAACATAGATAAAATAATATATTAAAAAGAGGGAGACAAAGGGCCCTTTGTTTCAAATGTGGTCCGAGTCCAAAATTTGTGACCGTAATTTTGTTTATAGGAAATCCTTTATAATGCTAGTTTAGTGTTTCCATATGGAATTCTCATAGGACTCTTTTCTCCCTCCCCCTCAACCCCCCCATGTCCCTCTTTTATTTGGATAAGGCAAGAGAAAAGTGAATGTACATTCCAAAGATGCATAGTCATTCCGGATCAAATTCAATGGATTCTGGCAAGAGTTGAAAAACACAGATGCAGTGTTTTAGGTCTCCTGCTGTGCAGCCTCCAGCCATGAGTGTCTGGTTGAAGCACTTTGTAAAATCATGAAAACCCTATTAAATTCATGAAATATGATATACTGCATTTTTCGAGCTAACTTTCCATTGAACTGTCCATGAAGATGGAATTTGGCTGGCTTGCTTATGGTGTTCACAGGCACACACACACACACACACACACACACACACACACACACATTCAGGCATCCCTGTGTGCACACCAACACACAGCCAGGAGCTGCTGCAGTCCTTCATCCTCTGCTTCTTCAGCTGAACCTTCCTCTCCAAACCAGCAGAGCCTGGATCAAAGCTCAGGAGTTCCCATCAGGCCTGCTCTGTCTTTGCACCACACAACGATCCCCAGCAATTAAAGAGGTCCTGATGTTTAGGCAGGGGGAAGCGAGCGTCCAACACAGCTGCCCCTCTTCCAACTTAAAACAAAATCCCTTGCTAGGAAACTGAAAGCAGCCTGATATTCTTACTTCATTTCCTATTGGGTTTCACATAATAAAATCATCATATGTTTAGGATTGGGTTTCTTTTCTCCTCTTCTAAATGAAAAAGTGAGAGCAGACCCCTGAGGAGAAAGGTCTTGCTGTTAAAATTGTCCTCGAGACACAGGCAGTTGCGGCCCCTTGCATGCCTGTCAGAGGGAGAAAAATATGTATTTTAGTAAAGCTGGCCTGCCCTTGCTTATTTATGTCTAGGCACCCACGTGGCTGAAAGCTGTAATAAGTTTAATGAAATGTGGCTGTACCTGAGCTCACCATGCTCATGAGGTTTTCCTTGCCTCCGCGTGAGGCAGACGGAGCTCTCCCATAAAATACGCTGTACTTCCAACCGCGTCTTTCACTCAAGGATCTGTAGGTACTTTAGAAACACTGAGATTCATAAATGCTCAGGCCAGACAGGACATTTGAGCATTCAGCCCATGTAATACTGACTGTAAACTTCATCCCGTGGCTGCTGTATGGAGCGCAGAGGTGTTGACTTCCAGTTTTGAGATGAAGACTTCACGAGAAGAGGGATCCACTGCCTTCCCCAGTAGTTTGCTCCAACAACTATTCAGTCCTTCTGCTAGAAACATTACCATGCAATAAATAAGCCGTGAGGTTTAAGATAATACTACTAATAGGCGGATTTAAGTCGTATGTCTGTGGTTAAGATTGTCCACGGGAGTCTGAACTCCAAGCTTTTTAAGCAAAAATAGTGATAATGTGCATCCTTTTCTGGCCACAGTCTCTACCAGGTTCTGCTCCACCAAATCCACAGATAATTTTTAATATTTTGTGTTGAAATTGTGATTATACTTGAATATGTCTCCATCATTTTGGTACAGGGTTTCCCATTTTTGTTGTGTACATTTTCTGCCAGAAGATGATAGAAAGATGGAGGTTGGATACTTGTTAATTAGGTTCACATCTTCTGATGAGCAGTGCTATTGCAAGCAGAAAATCAATTCAAGACTAGAAATTGCTTTGCAAGTCAAATACCCAGAAATTTGCCCATGTAACTTTAAAATTCCAGATCCCTTTGGAATGGAAATAAAGGCTTTAATTTCAGGACCACAGTGCAAGTTTGACACATTTGCTGGCCCCAGATATGCCAAAACAGAGATAACAGGCTGTCTGCTATTTCCCATTCCAAATAAGAAGGGAAGAGGAATGCCTAGAGTCCCTTAAGTACTCACTTTTTTGGTATAAATAGTTTTGAACTTGAGCTTGTTTCAGCATTGTTATTTGCATAAGGGTTAGATGTGAATTCTCAGGTTTCGATTAGATGATTTACCTGCTGTCGGTGCCTGTATATCTCTATTTACTAAAAAAGGAGGTCTAGGGTAACTTACTTGGACCTCCATGTCTTTTTAGACACTTTTTTTGGACAAGAATCCCTTCTTTTTTCCTTACAAAACCACATTGAAATAGGGTATTTGACCAGGTCTTGCTACAGCAGTAATTTTCTAAGAGCATAAACAAAAATGGATGTATCAGAGATTCTTTTCTGTTGATGAGGTTAGATTGTGATATAATTCTGTATCACGTACCTGCTGAGTTATTTTACGTGTCTTTAAATGTCATTGATATTATGATTCATAACACAATGCTCTGTGGTCTTCCAATTTCCTTTAAAAAAACTGAATCATACATTTGCAGACGCTAAAGCAACATTAATTAGCGAGGTTTGTGTTAACAGACATCTTGAGAGGATTAATGTGCAAAAATTAGATAACCAAGTGCATGCCATTAAGGCTTAAAGTGCTTCTCCTGCTGTGTCATGTGAACATTTTATGTGGAAAAACACCTGTATTCTCCATCATGCAACAAAATAATGGGGGACTTAATAAGCTTTACTAATTCGATATATAAAGTGGCAGCTACAGGAAGCAGGTATTTACTGGCAAGGAAGATTGTTTAAAAGAAACAGGCATAAACGGCCTGGGAATATTTTACTGGATATCCAGTGAGCAAGCTGAATGAAAATAAATTTTGGTATGCTCCTGCCATTGTCCTAGTCTCCACACTCCAAGCCCAGCCCTTGCTGGCTACAGCTGTCACCACAGGCTGCACAGCCCTTTTGACAGGGACACATCTCTTGCAGGGCTACCTTTGGTGGCAGTGACCAGTGTCTATGACTTGGGGTCCCTGTTACTCTAGGAACAAGAACTACAGGTGACAACTCATTACCATCTCTAACCAAGATGTTAATGATGTCCTTGCAGTGCCAGAGCTCCCAAATTCCCTGGCTGTGTGAGCCAGCTCAGAGCAGAGCCCCAGGGACATGGACTCACAGGTTGGTTCCAGAGGTGCCATGGAGGTGAGGAACACAATCCATGGAACTCACAAAGGTCTTTAACCCTGTTACTCTTTACTTATACAGCAAAGCAAACAAAAGGTCATGGACTGTTGAGTGAGTCCAGAGGAGGGTGACAAAGGGCTGGAGCCCCTCTGCTCTGGAGCCAGGCTGGGAGAGCTGGGGCTGCTCCCCTGCACAAGAGAAGGCTCCAGGGAGAGCTGAGAGCCCCTGGCAGGGCCTAAAGGGGCTCCAGGAGAGCTGCCCAGGGACTGGGGACAAGGCCTGCAGGGACAGGAAATAAATGTTGCAAACTCCCCATTCCTGGAGATGTTCAAAGTCAGGCTGAATGGGGTTCTGAGTAACCTGGTCTAGTGGAAGGCATCCCTGCCCAAGGAAGGGGTGGAACTGCATGGTCTTTAAGGTCTCTCCCAATCCAAACCATTCTGTGACTCCATGCTTCTAAAACAAACAGGAATCTCCCCCCCAAAAAAGAGTGGATTACACACACTTCCATAGCTAAGCTGTCTCCTCATTCCTGCATGGTTTGAATTTGGATCAAAGTCTCTTTGTGGAACCAGGGTTCTACTTACCTCTGGAAAGGTTGTATCTCATTCATGCAGTGTACTAGAGTCCACTCAGCTTCATGACCAACACAGAAAATTTTACCACCATGCAAATAACAGTACATGACAGAACATTATCATTAGGATTGGCAACAATAGCCAATCACTCCATAAATTCTCATTTCTATACCCACAACCATTCATCACTTCAAATCCCATTTAGGAAGCTTTTGGATCACAATCTCTCTTCCCTCTCACCAATAGCAATAAGACTGCATAAAGAGAAACATTTTGGTTATTGCTCAAATGCAATGAAATGCTTCTTCTACCACACAAGGCACCAGATCCCAAATCCTTCCCTGCTGCCCAAGGCAAAACTCCAAGAGTGTTCAAAACAACCATATCATTACTGGCATCCTGTTTGCTATGCATTGGAGGGGTGTTTGCCATGGATTAACAGGGATAGTATAGTTCAACAGTTATTTCCTAAAATTCCCATTTAAAATATTTATAAGGTAAAATGCTAGTTTTTTGAAATGGAATTCCCCATCCTCTTGCAAATCCTAGTAACAAAAAAAAAAAAAACCACCAAAAAAAAACAAACCAAAAAAACCACACAAAACCAAAACACTCTACTTTAAATTAATGTGAACTCTCTTGCTGGAGTTCTATTTTTAGACATAGGATTTATGTTAGCTGTTCTAACAAGATTATATTCTTCAGTATTATTCACATTATTCTTACTATTCATAACTATTCATATAGGGTTCCTTTTGGAAGCCTTAATAATATATCCCACTAGGCCACGTGTTCTGCATATGCAGCCCAAAAAAGATGGCTCTGCTCCAAGATAGTCTGGAATAGAAACATGGAACAAAGGAAAAGTTTGATATGGAAAACCTGTAGAAACGTGAGCACAATACAAGGCAAACCTGGTCAGCTGAGCAGGCAGGAGCTCAGCACACCAGAGCCTGACTGCTACCAAATATTATTGCTCACACCACTGGGCTGATTTCATTCAGTTCACTTATTCCTAACAAGGCAATTAGTCTCACCACCACGGCTCCAATTTCCCAGTGAGCCTGGAAGAAGACTGGGAGAACAAGAGAAAATAAGAAGAAACTGATTAACATCAAATTCAACAAAGCTCTAGAACAGACCTTACATGGAAATACCCAGGGAGAAACACAGCTGGTTCTTAGATGCAGAAAGGGCTTGTCTATGGGGTTACAAATTGGATTTATGGGTGGCAATCAGGAGGAGGACTTGGTAGCCCAGGGCTTGTTGTGTATATATAGCAGGGATTACAGCTTTAGATCCAAAGGGAAAAACTGGATAGATATATGTTTCAGAACAGCAAAATTATACAAAGAATTCAATGGCTATTAAAAGAAAAATCTATGCGCACACCCAAAAAAAATATTTACAGAGAACAGAGGCCACCTATTACTAAAAAGTACCAGTCATTTTTATCACAGAACCATCACAGAGGTTGGAAGAGACATTCAATACCATGCAGTCCCACCATCAACCAACACCACTATAATCACCCCTAAAATCCAGATGCTCCTTAAACAGTTCCAGAGATGGTAACTCCACCACCTCCTTGGGTAACTTATTTCAATGTCTGACCACTCTTGCAGTGACAATTTTTTTTTCCAGAATATATCTGAAGTTCCTGTGGCAGAACTTCAAGCCATTTCCTCTCACCCTTTCACTTTGGATGTGGCAGCCGAGACTGACCCTTACCTCACTCCACCCTCCTGTCAGGGAGTTGTGGAGAGTGAGAAGGCTCCCCCTGAGCCTCCTTTTCTCCAGACTAAAAAACTCTGACTATCTCAGCTCCTCCTCATGACATTTCTAGACTCCTCACCCACAAGATTATGAAGAGTAATTGCACTTGTACTGCAGATATACAAATTAAACTCCTATTTGCCATCTCCAGATCCTGTTCAGGGCCAGGTTGGACAGGGCTTGGAGCAACCTGGAACAGTGGAAGATGTCCCTGTCCATGGCAGGGGGTGGAACAAGATGATCTTTAAGGACACTTCCAATCCAAACCATCATGTGATTTGGGGGTTCTGCAATAGACAAACTTCTGTTTGGTGCTTTGAAAGATTCCCAGTAAGCACAAGCTACGCCCACAGGTCTCACAATGCGTTTGGGAATATGTACCAGTTAAGATCCACAGTGATAATCAGTAGCTAAAGTTTGCTTCGCCCCTGAAAATGCTATGAGGCAGAGATCCTCATTCAGAGCCCCCTGAAGTCAAGAGAAAGTCTTCAAAATTGCTTCAGGGGGGTTTGCAAGTAGCTCACAAGGATTTGATTTCTAGGACTGTTGATCTGTTGCCTTCCATGAGCACTAATTTTACTGATATATCTTTCAATGTGGTTCAGCTATCTCTTGGATAATTTCAAGTCTGCCAAGTCAGATGGATGTGCTGCATGCCGTGGTCCATAAAAATGAAAGGCCAGCTATTAATTGACTTTGCCTTCAGCTTAGTGACTTTGGAAAAGTCCCTCTTGCAGCCACAACATTTAATTTATTGAGAGATATATTTGGATCTATTTATTTCAAGAACAAAATTGTCTGGTTTGCTGCCATTTATTTTATAAAAGAGATAATAAAAATGTAATGAGTATGGAGATTCAAAAGTGGAAATGACACAAAGAAAGCAATAATCATTAAAATAAAAATATAAACAAGTCTATAAACCAAACCCTCAAGACATTTGCCATGTATAATGTAACTTTTATACCTCTTACTTCATAATGCATAACTTTACAAGAAAATTAATTTAATGCTTTTGCTAACCTTACTCAACCCCAATCAAGTAAAAGGTAGCAAGAAAAACAATTATATGCACACACAGTAAGCTTTCATTTAGTTCAAGTGGTGATTCAAGTATTTCAATAGCATAATAAAGACCTGAAATCTATTTAACCAATGGCAATACCAAAATGCCTGAAACTCTGTTTTTCACATGAGACTGCTAGGATATTTAAACCCACATAAACTTCTATGGCAGGGCTTTTGTGGGATACTTACCTGTGCTGACCTCTATAAATTTCATCATGACTTCAGCCATGATACAGAAATAAACTCCATACACAGCAGCAGTTTTGCAGGAGTGCTTGTGGCCAAAACATGCTGCCAGTAATGATGGAGAGGATCAGTCTGAGGGGGCAGGAGGAAAGGATTGACACTCACCAGCCCACCCCTGGTAGGATCACCCACAGAAGAGGGTTTAGCCATGGCAGTTCACACCACAAGCCAAACCCATCCCTGGAAGTGTCCAGTGCCAGGTTGGATGGGGCTTGGGGAAACCTGGCACAGTAGGTGTCCCTGCCCATAGCAGGAGGTGGAAGGAGATGGTCTTCCAGGTCCCTTTTAGCCCAAACCATTCTGTGATCCTGTGTTCAGAGCTCAGGCCCACTTGGGCTGGCAAATCATCACCAAACCATCCATGGGACGTCATGATACCTCCCGTGGTGTTGAAAGGGGTTGTCAGAACAGAGAAAAAGGGCTGAAAAGCTCTTTAAACCCTCACCTCTCTCCCTGAGGTCCCACCCCAAGCTCCCAGCAGAGTGATTCCCATTTTGCTGCAGAGGGAAAGGCTGAATCACAGAGGTATTGAAGTGGTAGGTTAAAATTGGGGCATTTAGTCCTTACATCTACTCAGAGATAATTGGCTTAATTTTCCCTGTTGTGAGGCCTTCCTGCCTCCTGCTGCCTTCAAAAGACATCAGACTGCACACACACAGATTAGAAAATAGCACTGACTGTTAAAATGTTTGATTACAGATATTTCCATAATCACAAGCAAACATGTCAGACTTAAATGATCCTACTCTTAGGCTCCCCACCTGTAAAACATGAAACAAGACACTTCATGCACTTTTCTAAAGCAAGGGCAGGGTTATTTCTAGAGCTGACT
This sequence comes from Parus major, assembly GCF_001522545.3. Classification (NCBI taxonomy): domain Eukaryota; kingdom Metazoa; phylum Chordata; class Aves; order Passeriformes; family Paridae; genus Parus; species Parus major. Next base: position 2,181,501 of record NC_031799.1, on the reverse strand, counting down.
GAGGCCTTAGGCAATGGAAGAACCATGTTCAGAAGGTCCAGGGATAAGTAAGTATATGCTGCATAAAATATTTTAAGAGGCTTTCAGAAGCAGGAGGAGCTTCTCTGTAATAATAAATCCCTGAAGGTTTTGCTGCCCTTGAGTTCAGTGACACGGCTGAGATATCCATGGTCATATAAAGATTGCAATTCTCTAAGCAGCTTTGTGGATAGCCAAAGGCAAGATCTACAAACCAGTCATTATCACAATTCATATCAATTATTTTTAAAACTGATGAAAAGCCAAAAGCTTCAGCTCAGTAGGTGGCCTGCTCCGGAGAGGACAACAGAGCAATCCATGTGTCCCCTGACTTCAGCAGGGCTTGAACAGGGACTTGGTGTCTGTGAGTCACAAATGCTGGAGCCTTGGACAGATCCTGATGGGCAACCAACCCCATTGGGGCCAGAGAATTCAGGCACTCACATTGCTGCAGAAAAGCACAGACTTAATGCAGGTCTGATAAAATAAGGTTGTTTCCTTCAGTTGCCCTCATTTTCAGCTCTGTCAACAAGCACGACATTCTTCCATGTTAGGCTGGAAAACTAAGAGAAGTATTTTCTGATCAAGTCACACCCCAGGACAGGAGCCAGCTGCCAGCAGAGGTGGAGCAGCTCACTGTGCCGGGGACAGGAGTCAGGGAGAGGCAGCTGCCAGGCTAGATGATATTTTGGCAGGATGAATGCAACCCGCAGGTCACTTGTCCTCTGCCTTGTGCATGTCCATTCTCCAATGAGTCAAAAGTCCCTTGAACCAAGTCAAGGAACAAGGCAGGAACAGCAGTGCCCAAGTTCCCCTCACACCATCCTGTACCTGGCTATGAATGACTGCTGAACCTCAAGATTAATTCCCTTTTCCAAATTCTCAGCTTCTTACACTTTTACAACTTAAAATACTTATCTCTCCCATTACCTCAATCAGCTTGTTGATATGTCAGTTGAGTAACATGTTGGCAAATTGGTTGCAAATGATTCTTCTCATTTCCCTACTATGTCCAAAACATACACTTACACCATCCTGAACTCACATAAACTCCAAACTGTGTTTATTTCAGAGCTGTAAAGCTGATTTGACTGTTTAAATTGATACAAGGAAATAGAAACAAATCACTTTACAGCCTCCAAGTTGGCTTCTGCTGCCCAAACATCCTTTTTTGTGCCTTGGGCCTCAACAATTCTCCACCAAATGGGTCTGAGCACAAGTCATGTTGATGAATTATTCCTAGCACATGTATTTTAGGGGTTTTTATACTCAAATATTTTTTTGTTTTTCCTCATTTCAATTCCAAATATCTGGTTTTCTTTAATAACTCATACCCTTATTAAGAACCTTGCCAATGTCCATTTAAACCAAATTATGCCTTCTTAAATGGGATGGGCCATCCAGAAAGCTACAACTTTTTTCTCTAGTAAAATCTATAGTGAGAACTGTGTGAATAACTGTTTTGGAGTTTTTTATTTTTTATTTTTTTTTTAATGCTTGAACTGAAAAACTAGGAAAAAAATTAGTATAGAATGAGTCTTAAAACTGTTTCATTTTTCTCAAAGGAATGAAAACAAGCACGAAAACACAATAAATGTTTTATTGCAGTACTTTTCTCCTTTGAAAAATTATCACTGAATTTAGCTAAACTAGGCTTTAATACATGCAGACTGTAACTCTTTTATTTTCCCTTTCTGCATTTGATCTTTTTTTATTTTCTTCTGACAAAGTACTCTGCTAAACACAGCTGTTACTTCTGGATGTGGAGTGACCTGAAGCTGCTTTTTTAGCAATAAAAGACATCTTTCTCTCTAAAATTATTCTTTTATATCCAAAGAGAGAAAGAGATCTGACCTTTTCCTCTCTTTTAGTGCAAAACTAAGTATTTATTCATGGTGAGGCATGGGAATCAGCCATGGTATTTGACTTGTGCTGTAGCCATGGAAAACATAACCATGGCACAGAGGTGACATATTTAATGTCAAGGGCAAAATTATTTAAAATGTGTTTTTTCACCTACTATGTCACCTCAGCATTTCCTGGAAACACAGGAAATCCCAGATCAGCTTTGTGGAGAGGTATTTTGGTCCACATCAAGGACTCTGGGGTGCACCCTGAGTCTAACCCCACCTCAGAGGTTCAGACTAAGGGATTCAAAGCAAGTGGAAGCAGCCTTTGGCTCTTCCCTTCTCATCAGGCAAGCTGATGTCTGGCTTTCCAAACCCCTAGCTTTCCAAATCAACTTTTCATGACCTCCAAACTAATCCCAACCTTTGCACTGGACTCAGTACAACTGGCAAATTTATATTGTAAGCTTCATTAAGCCTCCTTCGGTCTCATAAATCCTATATTACCCAAGAACTGGCTATGCAGAAAGCACTCAGGGTCACACAAGACTAAGAGTGTGGCATTTAAATAACTCACACTAGTTAGATGTTTCCTCCACGTAACTGGAAGCCTTCATTGAAACAAAATGTTGCATTTTGAGCATTACAATAGAACCCAGCACTGAACCTAACCTTGGCTGCAGATAAGGCATATTCCTCAGGGTGAAAATTTACTGCGAGTAAAACAAGCTGATGCAAACTCTGTATTTTCCTTCACCACCGTGCCAAAGTTCAGCAGTAAGGTTCTGCAATGCATCTTTCAAATCCTGTAAAAATATCTTGTACTAATAATACAGAGAATGAAAAAGGCATAAAGCACATCAAGAGGCTAGAGCTTAAAGTACTCAGAGTGATATCAATATCCTCCATCACAGGACTTGCAAATTTGAAAATGACTGTAGCTCTGTAGTCACCAGTTTCACAGAAGTTATCCCTGATCTAAGGGCAGGAATACACACCAAGAAAAAATTCAGACTAAGGCAGCCAAATCTACTGAAAGCAGCACACAGCTTTTCTCTATGGAGTTAACAAAACTCAACCCTAGCCACCATTCTGCAGTAAATAATTTCATATTCATAACCCCACCTAAGACTATCTTCTTACATGCTACTATTGCTAATCAAAAAGTAGCAATACAACATTTTTTTAAAAGCCCAAGCTGTACAAATTTATGAACATACGTGGCCTGAACCAATTCTACAATTCTGATATGGTTTTTAATTTAAAATTCTTCAGTGAAAAATTTAAATTTTAAATTCCTAATACCTGCCTCCATGTTCTTCCAAGTAATTTCTACACCTGCAACTGACTCCAAGCCTCAGGCAGTGCACTCTGCTCAGCCTGAAGATGATCTCCAAATTTGTTCAGCTACCCAGCTATGAGAGGGAGCCCAGTGTTATCCACAGAGTGAAATTTGGAGTACCTTACTAGAGTCACCAATACCACATTTCCAGCTCTTTTCCACTTGAAGAACTAGGTGTTAATTACAGAAAATGGCTATGACTTTGTCTCCACTTCCCTATTTCTCACACCACAAACTGGTCCCTACATTCCACTCCTTCCTCTCCTCTCTTCGGCTTTGAAGAACCTTGACCTCCCCCTGGATCTCCAAACTCTTTTCTCTGGAAGCTCAATTTGAAAACATCTTCAAGCCTTGTAGGGGAATTCACAGCACTCACACTTGCAAATGATACACAGAAGGATGTCTGGCAAAATGCTCTTTCTCTTTTGTCTGCCTTCCCTTTCCTCACAAACATGGACATTTCATCTAAAATATATGATTGCATAGATTTTAGTCTCATTTATCCCCTGTACAATGGGTATTAACCCCATTTCCAACACTAGCTGTGGACAGGGCTGCCACCACAGCCAAAAGAAACAGGTAAAAAATGTCCTCTGTACAAAATAAAATAAAATACACTGGGACGTGTTATGCTGAAGCTCACAAATCTTAACCCTGAGATTTTTTCTAAATCCATAACTCAGTCAGTCTCCAGAAGACAGAAGGCAGATTTTGGTCTTAGGTTTTAAGTTCTTTACCAGAAACATGTTTGGAAAGAGGAGATAGCACCACCTGCATCTGTGGGTAAGGCTGAACATCAGAAAACGCTTGTCACAACTCTAGGCAGCCTCAGAATTAGCCAGCAATGTCCCCTCTCCCCTTGCAGCCACAGGGAACATTCACATGTGACATTGGAGATAGATAATAGCTTCTAAAAAGGAAAAAAATAAAGCAAAATTAAACATTTAGGAAGATTTAAATATATATATATATATATTATATCCATTTTAATTTTTTTGTTGTTAGAAACTTCTGTAAAGGAACAAGGCTGGTCTGCACACCCCTTCAAAATCCTCCACAAAACGAAGAGCAAGAAAAACCTTGCTCCATCCTGCAGTAAACAAGTCCCCAGTTGCAAACAGCACCAGAAACATTTTTTTGTGTACAACAACAAGAATCCAGAGCAGCTCCACTGAGACTGATGGATATGACCCTTCTCTCACTTCTATAAGTGATGTTTTATTAACTACAGAGGAATAAAACCTGAGATTACAGCCAGACTCTGTCACATAAGTTTTTATCTGCAGCCCTGACTCCTCTGCATCTCTCCATTCTTAGGTCTGATGAAAAGACCATTAACATTAGGGGAATCCCTTGCACTGCATTTCAAAAAGACATAAGGCCATTTCTCCACTGCAGAAAAGCCAATACCATGGCACAGGAGCAAAGAAGTTGCAACACGGGGGGTGAAGACAACACCCCAAATTAGAGAATCCTTGCAAAGTTTGATTAGAAGGGATCTTAAAAGCCTTTTAGTTCCAATCCCCCTGCCATGGACAGGGACACCTTCCACTAGATTGCTCCAAGCCCCATCCAGCCTGCTCCTGAGTACCCTGCAACATGCCACACTTTACCATTTTATTCCAATAAATCTGGAGTTGGCAGCTTGGGAAATTTGTCCTGTCGTTTACAATCTTTGAAGTGCAAACTTCAGACTCACACAGAACAGAGAGCAGAAGTGATGTCTGTGTTTTCAGGTGAGCAAAGCTGCAGACTTCAAAGGTTCCGCACTAGTCTGTGAAGCCTCTTAAAGATTGTCACCTGAGTTTATCAAAAGCTGGAAGAAAACGCATCCATACATCCAGATAAATGTATTCTTTGATCTGAGTGATAAAAACAACTGTTTTTCTTCATGTAAACTCCTTTTTTGTAAATGTTTATGAACTGTGGGAAATTATGTCTCTGCCAGAATTTAAAATAAAGTGATTCAATGGGTTTGCCTTACACTTACCATTCATTATGCTCACAAACATTGCAGGAATCCCAATGGAGTTTTCAAGGAAGGTTCACGATGTTGTAGTTACCAGGGAAACACATGATAAATTGTTGCTATCTGAAAAAGAAAATCCCCATTAACTTTCTATTAAAGAGCAAGTGAAGTGAACTATATGGAGAAATGCCTTTGCGGTTACCATATTAAAATGCTGAGTGCTTTGTCCCAAGATTAACCAAATAATAGCCATGCTCTGACATTTTAATTCACTGTGAGCAGCACCTAGCACTTTACAGTCTGTGGTTTACCATGCTTTGCTAAAGACAGCCCAGTATTCAGCTGGATCAGCCCAGGAACAGCAGACACCACGTGATTGTACTTGCAGTTAAAATATTTACAAGCAAACCTTTGCTAAGCTAGGCTAGAAAAAGAAAAAAAAGCAGCAATGTATTTCACACCAAAATGAAGGGGTTTTGCCAGCTCCCCAAGGTTTGCACAGGATAGCCAACCCCAAATGAAGAGCTTAAAGGTTTAACAACAAGGTAATTTTGCATAGAATAAAAAAGGTTTCTCAGTGTATTTAACATTAGTCATTTGGTCTTGGAGCACAGGTGTTGCAGATCACAAATCACCTGTCTGCAGAGCACCAAGGGAGTCATGGACACTCCAACCCTGCCTTGCCCTTTGTGCTTCCTGGCGTGAGAAAACCACATAGCACCACCTAAGCAGCCACACAGAAAACCATGAAAATGTCCTTGTTCAAAGCCCTCTTTGAGCTCTTGCAGACTGAGTGGGCAGCTGAAGCAGGAATCATCACCTTTAACCATTGCCCCTCTGAAGGAGCTGATGTCCCTGCCTTCTTTTGGTCACTCCCCAGCCTTTGAGACTGACCACAAGACTGCCTCCAAACTTACTGCAGTATGAACGTGGTGCCTAAAATCCCCCTCAGCAGAAGCTAAATTAAATCTGCCTTCTTCCACACTAAAATGTCCTAAGGTACATTTCCTTCCCTGTCCTCTCTTTCGCTCCTATCAGTTATAGTATCTCAGCCTGGCAGAAGGTAGCCCTCAACAAAGAACAGTAATTTCTCTGGCAGCTCCAAACTGATTCACATTTGGCTGCTCATTTCCATCACACTCAAGCCTTTACAGAGTAGGACCCTGAATCACTGTAGTGAGTTTAAAGGATTTATTCTCACTTAAGTGGTCACCTCTGAATTGATGACATTCAGCAGCTGACTTACCCAAGTTTTCACTGTGAATTAATAAGAAAGCAGAGATATTGTCCAGTTTCTTACTGTATTATTCCCACCTCACTACTCTCGGGGATAAAGAAGGCATTAATTTCATTGGAGCTCATGTTAGGATGTCTAAGCTTTGCACCACCAGAGAGGATCTTTAGAAATGCTTCAGACAAGTGGAGGTAGTGTTATGGGTTGAGGGAGTCAGTTTTTCCCTCCTGATGGGACGGGGCAGTGACTCGTTCTGAAAATGAAGAATGAATGAAAATGAAGACAGGCAGCTGATGGTCAGTGTGGAGGAGAAAGACAGGGGGGTCACACCAAAGTGAAACTCAGGAAGATGCTGACACAACAAGGCAGGTGTGACCACCAGGACAGATCCTGCACTAAAGGAGAAGTGATATGACAGGACAGGACAGCAATTCTTTGTGGAAAATGTTGCTAAACACTGGACACCCCACCCCTGGAGGTGTCCAAGGGAAAACTGGACGTTGTACTCAGTGCTCTGGTCTGGGTGACAAGGTGGGGATTGGTCAAAGTTTGAACTCAGTGGTCTTGGGGGTTTTTCCAGCCTTTATAATTCAATAAAAGAATCTGCAAGGTTTAGACACAGCCAGGAAATGAGACTCTAAACCAAACTGAAAGAGCAGCATGAGCTGAAGGTGGTTGACAGCAGAGATAAACAGGGAAAAAGGTGGGAAAGGGAAGGCCCAGTGAGTCCAGGAGTACTACTGACAGGGCTTTTCCTTTATCTGTGAGTCCTTTCCTGCTCCAGATCTGACAGGACATCTCACCCTTCCCTGTCCCCTCTCTTCTAAGAAAAGGCTGGTCCTGGTGATGATCACATCTCTAAGGCCATAACTCTAGGGAAGGGAGGGATATTGGGTTCTCTCTGAAGGCAGGACTCACATCCAACCTCTCTTCAGAGCTGTCAGGTCACCTGGCAAGTTCCTCATAATATCCAGAGGCACAACTTCAGTTGAATGTTTGACACTACACAGCTTCACACCACAGATTTAGCCCTTGCTGTAAATCAGTGTCAGCAGGATGCAAAATAATGGAACAAAAGTCTCATTTTAGTCTGTTGACCTGTTTTCTTTTTCCTTGCCTTATTTTTACTTTTACTGCTCTGCTTCTTAAATCCATTCCTAAAACAAGCAAACCCTTTTTTGTTTCCACTTGCAAAGGATTTTTTAAAAAAAAAGAGTGAGAGAGACGCACAAACACAAAAAGCCAAAAAGAAACAGTGGAGAGGTATGTGTTATTGGACAAGTGTTTAATTTATGGAACTTGGCCGGCAGAACAAGAGTTTGAATTGTACTTCAATAAGTGGAGCTCTTAGAATAAATGTGGCTTGTAAAATTGTTTTACAGTCTGCTTTGCCGAACAGCCAACACCTCATGGAAACCTTTGAAAAACATTCTGTTTAGAAGCTATGGTTTTTATATTTCATATTTTCTCTATTTGTTTTCCCCTCTGGTTTTATAACTGGAACCATATGCAGAAAAACAGGATTTTTTTGTGCCTTAAAATATCTACCTGACCTGAACTACTTTTATTATTAAAAAACAGATAGGATTTTGAAAATTCTTCACGTATGAGGCACTTGGTGCAAACATGAAGGTGTACTTGTTTGATATCCCAGTGAGCTACAGATTTCCTGAGTAACCTTAGGACAGTCATTTAGCTGAGACTCATCACGCCTCTCCCTGCATACACGTGGTGCAGCTGTGTGCATCTGAGCTGTCTGTCTTTCCCATTATAGACAGAAAATGTGACAGCATTTGGGACATGATTCATCTGTGTAGGATGGGAGAGGATGAATCATGCTCTAGATGCATATATTGACCAGCTCTTCACTGGAAGTCAAGGCAAGATGCTCAGGTACAGGCATCCAACCCTCACAGGTCCCATTTCAGTCTCTCTGTGTCACTACAATGATGATGCTGAAACTTCTGGAAGTAAATCCATCCCATCCCAACCATGATGTCCCACACACCTGGCTGATCTCCTTGGAGATGATGCTGATCATTCCATGTCAGCCATGGAGAGGCAACACAGCAATAAGCCTTTAAATGATTATAGGGAGTCAAGAGAAAGAGAACTAGAGTTAGATAATATATTAAAAAAAATTGTTCCCTGTGAGGGTGAAGAGGCCCTGGCACAGGTTGTCCAGAGAAGCTGTGGCTGCCCAATCCCTGGAAGTGTCCAAGGCCTGGAAGGTGTCCCTGCCCATGGCAGGGGGTGAGACAATGTCCCTTTCCACACAAACTCTTTTATGCATCCATGAATCCCTTTCTAACACCATTCAGGAGACCTGAGGTAAGGAAGCCAAAGCCTCCTCCACAGTTACACACATTGCAAGTGTGTGTAAGTGTGTGTGACTGGGGGTGTACAGACAATCCAAATACAAATAATGCCAGCTTCTACCACAGACACAAATCAAATCCATTAAATAAGCTCTGTGCCTCCACCAGCAGAGTGGGAGATACTGCTGCAGCAGAGAGGGAAAGAAGAAGTAAACTTTCACCTTGGAGCAAAGTATTGTGTTACACAGTACAGAGACTGGGAAAGGATGACACAGAAAGACTCCAAGACCACACTGTAAAAGCCAGTTATCTAAATATGGATGTGAGAATCATATTTAGCCCCATTAAACTACCCCAGCTGCTAATTGTTGTGGTTGTGCATGTAAAGATATGATAGAACTGTGGAATCTGGCTTAATTTAAGGCCTGTGATAGGTAAAAAGGTCACTTGAGCAATTTTTTTTCCTTTTAGGTGTTTTTGGGTTGATTTTTTTATTTGTTTTTGGTTTGTTTTTTTTTATTTTAAAGGTCTGTCGCTAAGGGGTTTGTACCTTGTCTCAGAAACTGTGCTCCATGCATCCTCAGGAACTGATCTGAAATGCCCTGCTTTATTCATTTGCTTTCAACATAACAGGTTGATCCCTGGTAGAGCCTCACTTGGTAAAGCCGTGCCAACTCAGCCTGGCGTTCTGTCACTTTCCCAAAGCTTTTCCCCCTAGCTGTACATGGTATTTCTTCTCTATTCCTTTATGGCTTCTTATGGAGAGAAATGGGCTTTTGCAAACTGCTTCTCTTCAAGGCCCTTGTGAGGCCACATCCCTTGAAGTCAGTGCGTTTCTGATGACTGGGCTCTCAGCACAGAAGGGGAAAGATAATTCATCCAGGCTTGGCTCCAGGTACCTTAACACATGGCCAAGCTCCCAACACAAACAGCAGCCCTGTAGAGCATTTGGCCCAAGTGTTCTCATCACCCATCACGCTGGCCATGCACCATCTCACTGTTCTGACCAAAAAAATTGGTCTTTTTTTTACTTTTTTTTAAATTTGCATGGGGCCACCAGATCAGTGAAGGCTTTGTGATGGTGGGAACGTTTTCTTTAGCAGCACAAGCCAAAGAGAAACCCAGAGCTCGGTCTGGGAGGCCTTAAAGATACACTTCTCTGTGCTGTCAGCACCCTGCACCTCAAAAGCAGGCTGCAGCAGCTGTCTGCTGGGGGATGAGCAGGCACAGGTAGGTCTGGAGGTGAGTCCCAACCACCTGGCACTACCCTGCAGTCTGGAAAATGTTCTTATCAAGCAGGACTGCTCATTACCACGCTGATGAATTGGTGTTTGCTAACAAAAGGCCCTTTCTCAAGGAATTCCTCATCAGCCCTAGGTGTGCCATAAGTGATTCAGGCTCTCATTAGCCTTAATTAGATAATTGTTCAAATGATTTCTCTGTTATTCATGCAGCCTGTACCACTGAGCACCAGCCCATCGATAGACTGACAGGTGTTCTCTGCATAGAAATGGTGTTTTTTCTCCCAGGGTGAAATGATCCTGCAGGAATCCCTGTGCCCACCACAACCCTCCAGGATTTTACCCAGCTGTTGCAGCCCCTTGTGCTGTTCTTACATAAAGCCCCATGGTTCAGCACTGCAGCACTGCAGAGGCTTACAGCATCCCCTGATAGCTGTTTGGTTTTTGGGGTTTTTTTTTTTGCTTTTATTTTTTTTGCTTTTATTTTTTTGTGCTTTTTATTTTTTTCCCCACTACTTGTTTCCCACAAAATCTGGTAATTCTTCAGCCTTCTCCTCCAGCCATGTCCCAGGTCGTTTTGCTGTCTGAGGAGGGTGAGTGTGCTCCATCCAAGATGAGACTTTGTTTCTTTCCAATCCATAAGAAGAAAGAAAACAGGAATCATAAAAAAAAGGGGCTACTTTTGGGGTTTTTTTTCCTTAGCCCCAGAACTTCAATGCCTGACTTGATGCAGGTTACAGGCCTGTTGCAGATGGCTCGGTGATTTAAAAGCACTAGCCTGCGACTATAGATCCCACTTCCAAAAACTTCAAGGTTGACCTTGGCAAAGACTCCTAGGCTGGAACTTTTCTTGCCTGCAAACAGACCTTAAAAGCTCAGCCACCCTCTGCAGCCAGTGGAAAAAGAGAGCAGAACACCCTTTTTTTTTTTTTTCCTTTTTCACTACCCAGCTAGGTAAGTTAGGAAAAAGAGATACCAGTCACTCTCTGGAGATATTACTTTCTCTCTACAGATGGGAATTGACTGCAGAGGGGTCTTATGATTTCCCCTTATGAAGAGGAAATATGGTGACATTGCCTTTAACCCCTGACAGTTAAATGATGTGAGCAAAACAAGAAATTTGAAAAAACACAGGTCCCACATCTCAGTTTCAGAGGGAATTGAGCTGTGCAGCCTTGTAAGTATAGGGTTTAGGAGCTCTGAAGTCATGTTTCTGCTTTGTAAAACCCCCAATTTTTCCCAGTGGGGTTTAAAATTAGCATAAGCTTTCCATGTGCTGTGATGATTTAGACACGACCCCTTGGCATTTATTCTCCCTGCTGGTAACAGCTGTACTGCCCAGCTCATGGTGGTTACTGTTCACAGCTAAGGGACCACTCACCTTTCTTTATTGATGTATCCCTAAAACTTCAAGACCATAGGACATGTTCCAGTCTCCCTTACATGGATCCAATGCAGCTCCTGAGCCCACCTCAGCCCTTGGAATCCTTTGGAAAACACTTCAGGGAGAACATGAGCAAATAAACAAAGTAGAGAAAATGGAATAGGATCACAGAAGCATAGAATTGTTTAAGTTGGAAAAGCACTCTAAGAGCATCAAGTCCAACAATAACCCAGCACTGCCAAGGCCACCACTAACCCATGTCCCCAAGTGCCACATTCAGACAATTTTTGATTCCACCACTGCCCTGGGCAGCCTGTTCCAGTGTTCACCAGAGATTTATCTCTGTTATCAGGTCAACTGCTAAATATGACTGTGAACCTCTGTAGGAAAAGCAACCTCAGTGACAGCCAGGTGTTGGCCTGGCATTTCCCTGGAGTCTCTTTTCTGCTTGTGCTGTTGCCCTCAGACCCTATGTCACTCCCAAAAAATACTGGGTGCCTATAGAGCACCCAGGCTGATCTGCCTGTGGGAACAGCAGGAGCTTTCTGCTGGCAGGTGTGGGCTCAGATGGCTTGGCTTCCACCTGAAGGTGCCCAGAGCTACACCTGAGGAAATTATACATCTTACAAAGCCCCAGTGCTCATGGGATATAACCTGGCACAAATATCTGCTTTTCCAGTAGGAGCTGGTTTCTTACTATCTCAGAGGGATGTAAATTCCCAGTATCTAACCACTGCAAATTCCCTCAGCCTAGAGGACACAGGAGAGGAGAAGGGGAACTCCAGCTCAGTGTTCCCTATGCCAAGGACTTCCTGGCTAGCCACAAGGAATAGCCAAAAATGACAGTCACCAAGGCTGCCTTAAACCAGGAACTGGACTCAGCTTTTTGCCAGAATGAGATTACAGATCAGAAAACAAAGAAGGATAATAAAACCACCCCCTTTTCTTCTTTTGCTCCTTGTTTATTCCCACACTGAGCACAACTTTGCAAAACCTCAAAACCTCCCTGTCAACCCCCTGAAACACCCCTGGGCAAGGGCTGGAGCCCCTCTGCTCTGGAGCCAGGCTGGGAGAGCTGGGGCTGCTCCCCTGCACAAGAGAAGGCTCCAGGGAGAGCTGAGAGCCCCTGGCAGGGCCTAAAGGGGCTCCAGGAGAGCTGCCCAGGGACTGGGGACAAGGCCTGCAGGGACAGGACAAGGGGGAATGATTTTAAATTAAAACAGGGGAGATTTAGCTTACATATAAGGAAGGAAGTCTTGTCTGTGAGGCTGTGGTAGAGGTTTCCCAGAGCAGCTGTGGCTGCCCCATCCCTGGAAGTGTCCAAGGCCAGGCTGGACAGCCCTGGGATAGTGGAAGGTGATCTGGGATAGTGAAAAGTTTCTCTGCCCATGGCAGGGGGTGGAATGAGATGAGCTTTTAGGTTCCTTCCCAGCCAAACCAATCCCTAATTACCTGATTCAAGATTTGCAGGTGTCTATTCCTTTCACAACCACTTTTGTTTGTTTGTTTGTTTGTTTGTTTGTTCATTTGGTTGGGGTTTTTTGTGTTGTTGTTGTTGTTGTTGTGGGGTTTTTTGTTTGGTTGTTTTTTTTGTTGTTGTTTTAGACCATGTAATACCTTCTATAATGCCCCTCCATTAGGCACAGACAAAGGCAGTGATGCTTAGGCTTTGCTAGTAGGCTTTCACACCGCAGCCTGTGCGGATGCTGGTGCTGAAGGTCACCCCAAAGGCTCTGGCTGCCGTGGGAAGAGCTGCCGGCAGAGAGAGCCAGAGCTCTCTGCAGGGCTGCACTTAGCTTTGCGCTGCCAGGACAGAGGGAAAACAGCTTTCCTTGCTCAAGGACCTTCTTCCGAGGGCATTTAGAGCCACTGGTATTTTTGCCGTCTTCCTGACACTGTTCCTCTCTGCAAAGCAGCCTTTCCTGCAGCCAGGCATCCCTCCCTGCTGCAGCTGCAGGCTCCAGCTCCGACAGACAGCCTCTCCCGAGCCACCCATAAACATGCTCCCACCGGAAGATGGTGCCCATATTCCACCAAACAGGGGGCAAGCCCTCCACAGCACAGTCCACTTTGGGCCAATACCGAAAAGAAACCCAGCCACACTACATCAAGATCACCAGAGCAAATCCCACATCTGATGCCAGGCTCCTCCAGGCAGCAGGGATGCAATTTTGAGGGTGTAACCTGCAGTGTAACTCACCAGGCTGCAGTGCAGTGTATTTGTGTATTTTCTCTTTAAGGTTTATATGGTAATGGACTTTTTAATGAGCAAAGCCCCATAACTGTAATTGGGAGATTAATAAACCCTTATTCCTCCTGAATATTCACCTGCTGAGGAGCACACAACCCTGAGCCGGTGCTCTTGTCCTTGTCAAAAGCCACATGTGGATGCTGATTTCTGTGCAGTGCTTTGATGTTACCCCAGGTTGCTTTTGATGGCCTATCAAAGGCAGATATGGAATGAGGAGCATCATAGATTCCTGGTGATACACAAAAGCACCAACTCACAACATCAGAAAGGACACACACTTCAGCCTCTCCTCTCGTATTTTCTCGTCCCCTACTCTCTGCTGCCATCCTGGCAATTTGCATTGCTTGTCTCCAGCTCACTGCTGGACAAACTTCAGCAGGCTCCCTTCTCAGCACCTGCCACAGCAGCCACACTCACCCAAGCATGGTCAGCACACAGGTGCCACTCAGTTTTTTGGCAGATGCCATGTGTCATGTCCAACCAGCAGCTTGTCACAGGCTGCACCAGGAGCTGGAGTGAGGGTGGAGTGCTGCAAGGCACCATGCCACAAATCTCTTTCCCCCTGCAGCTCTGTGTGCCACAGCCCCACGACAGCAGCAGGGCACTGCCTGGTCCCCACCCCTGAGAGGAGACACCACTGCAGCACACACCCCTCCCAGCTGTGGATCCAGCAGATCCCTTCTCCATAAAAATTATTAAAAAATAAAAGATATCACCACTGGGTGATACAGGTTGTCAGAGACCAGCCCAAAAGGGTTTTTTCTACCACATTGTCTCTGTGATTTACAGTTGCCCTTTGCCATTACCCAAAAGAGGATGGAGCTCGGCGAGATCGTTGTGACTGAACATCCCAATGAGAGGGAGCTGTACAAGAAGGAGATGCCAAGAGCTCAGGACCTGCTGTGGAGAAGTGGAAACTGGATCCTCCATGGTTTTGGGTATCTCACAGGAGAAATGAAAGAATATGGAGAGTGGATGAAAAGTAAGAAGGAGGGTGTGTCTGGGGATACCCATATTGCCAGCAGTACCTCCAGTGAAATGTGTTTCACCCCCTGAAGCAGAGCAGAAGCAGCATGGTCCAAGCTCACTGCAAACTCTGGCCTTTCAAGTATCTCACTCTCAGGAAGACAATCTCACTGCATTCTCTGGCCATCACTATGGCAGCAGGCAAAATTCAGCACGGTCCTAAGATGTCTTTCACACTTAATCAGTTACATGTCATTAGCATCAAGTCTGACATAGCAGTGCCCAGAAGCACTGAGAGAGTGTCACAATGCCAAAAAACAGAAGACAAGACTGATCTCAAAGGTTCACTGTCCAGACAGGAGCAATACATGAGCAGACAGTCCAAGCTACCTGTAATTACCGGGGATGAGGATTTGAGAAGCTGTGTAAAACTGTGGGTACTCTGTCAAGGCTAGGGCTGTTAGCAGTACTCCTCCAGCAATGGGAGAGAAATAGGAGACATCCATTTACAGCCAGGCCAGTGTGATCCCCAGACACAGGAATATCTCCTCCTGTTTTCTCTTTACTCCAGTGGTCCATGCTTTGTAGACAATTTTTCTTACTCGGTGTTCTGGAAAGCTTTGGCCACTGTCCTCTGGTTATATTTGACTTTTTACAGCTAATGCTTGTGTCTGAAACTAAGTGTATTGCTGATACATAGCTCAACACCAAATACTAATTAAAATTATTTCAGACAAGCCTGTTCATTTTCCTCTAAGGAACCCCTTCCTCCTCCTCCTCCTTCTAGCTCCCCCTCCTTAACCCTGCCTGAAAGGAGTTCTTAGGAATAAGCCATTGCCCATATTCAGAAAATACTCTGGAACCTTACACTGCATCTAATGAACGATCAAATTAAGATTATTAATTTCAAATTTTGAAGACAATAAAAGCTGAATATACACATTGCATGAACATCTGAACATCTTGTACACACAAGCAGTTTCCCTCTCCTATCCATTCTACTTGCATCATCCTTTAATAGCACACAGCAGTTCAGAAATGGTTGCACTTTTCCCAGAAGAGAGGCAGAAGAAAAACTCAAGTCAATTTGCAGGAGGAGAACCAGCAGCAAAAAGTTATTGCAGTGCCCTTATCCCACCTTCTCCCTACACTCACTTGAGGTATCTGTGCTTGGTGTCTGTTTACTCTGCCCAGGTCCAATAACCCTCTCTAATAACTTCTTGTCCTCTAGAAATGCCTCTTTGCCCTGAGTCCAAGCTATAATTACTGTTTTCTAATTTAGCTCTCAAAATACTTTTTAGAAACCTTTGACCCCATCTCCTATGTACACCATACCACCATGTTCAGGGTTGCTGATTTTCTTCCTACAGTAGAAAAATTGCTTCCTTTTCATATTTCCCTACATGCGTACAAAATATTTTCAGAGTCCCCCTCTGCATTTGAATTATAAACCAAAAAGAGTTTGTCTCCTTACTGAATTTATAGCAGAATCTAAGGTGATCTACCATGCAAGTAGTCCTCTGACCACCATAAATAAATTACTTGTTTGTCTGTCCCTCCATGAATTTTTTAGCAGTGCCCGGTCCATCTATATTAGTTCTCAAGTGACAGATGCAAAATATGCCGAGACAACAATCAGTCAGAGACTTTTTTTACAGAACTGTTAATATTTCACCTCTGTTCTGTGCCCAGAAAGAGGCTGCAGAGATTGTGCTTTGCTGAAATGATGTCTTTTCAACAGTGTTTTGCCTTGATCTCCTCCAGACAAACCCTTAATGGTTCAGCTGGTGGACTGGATCTTGCGAGGGACCTCTCAGGTGATGTTTGTCAACAATCCTCTCAGTGGACTGATCATTTTAGTGGGGCTTTTCATCCAGAGCCCCTGGTGGATGCTCACAGGCTGCACTGGAACCACTGTGTCCACGTTAACTGCGCTGGCCCTCAGTCAGGACAGGTAGGTGGCACATCGTGTCCTCATGCCCTTCATAAAAATTGATGGTGGTGATATTTTTTGGAGCCCTCTGATGTCTTCACCTGAGCCTCTGTTAGAGACAGAAGGCTCAGGTGAAGACAGAGCTGTGGCCCAACAAGAGCTGGCCTGTCCCTGTGGCTGTCTGTCCTCCTGAAGACAGTTCTTCCTCCCTTATAGCCATCCTCACATTAAATTAATCCACCAACACCAGAGGTTTATGTCCAAAAAAGAGACAGAGGGGTCCTTTTACTTTATTTAAATAAAGGGAGAGGCCATGGGGCGTTCCTCTGGAGTCTCTCAAATTTTTGGAGGATGCAGCCTCGTTTTTATCCTAATTTCCTGGCTGTACGTCCCTCTCTCTTTTCCTTGGCTGCGGTACTTGAGAGGTACAGACTTCCTGGAATGCCTGATACCTAGGATTCCTCTCTAATGTATAACCCTCCCTTTTAATTTTTAATTCTTAAGGAATTTATGGTTTTTCCCCATTGTTTCTTTCATCTTTTAATATCCAGTTTAATTTATCAGCGAACCTACAGTTTGTAAGGGCAAATACTTTTTTTTCCATTCATCGATCAGTGAGTGGAGTCCTTTCCATTGTTTCTTTTATCTCTCTGTGCTAGTTTTATCTACCAGCAGACCCACAGCTTGTTTGTAAAGACAAATCTATCATTCATCTCACAACCACGTAGGTCCTTTGAGTCACGAGGATCCCTCTCCATCATCCCTCAGCCCCCAAACTTCCCCCTTCCACACGCCAGTGCAAGGCAGTACATCAGTAATCTCACTTTTCATCCCTTCACCAGGGGCAGGACATTCACAAACCACATTTCAGTGGGTCCCAGAGATGGGTCCCACCTCCAGCCAAGCTTTCTACCTCTCACTTCTTTCCATCACAGGCCGTCCATCGCAGCCGGGCTGCACGGCTACAACGGGATCCTGGTGGGCCTGCTCATGGCTGTCTACTCTGACAAAGGGGATTACTACTGGTGGCTTCTCCCCCCTGTGGCAGTGATATCCATGGCCTGGTAAGTGCCACTGATCCTCCTAGGGACAATTCCCAAAGGGTGGGTCTGGCTACGAACAGCTCAGGCCCACTGAGGCCTCCTCTGCCCTACACCAGTAACTCCAGACCGGACGGCACCAGAGGGTTGTGTTCGTCACACAGAGCTCGTGGTAGGAGTGAAGGGCACAAAAACACTGATTATACCACACAGGCAAAGCAGTCCCACCCCAATCCTCCAAAAACAGCCCTCAGCAGCAGGACACACACGGGTGGGAGGTCGCTGCACCCAACACCACAACGCTTCTTCCTCATCCACGAGTCAACCCTGCACTCATCCCAGGGCTGAGTTCAATATTTCCCTTGTCAGATGTGCAACCAGTCATGAGCAAAAATTAATTCCTCCAAGTAGCTCCAGTGGACAGACTATGTCCTTCCAGGATTAAATTTTGCTGGTTTTGAATATGGATCTGAACAGCACTGCAGAATCTGTTTAACAGCCTTAACTGAAATTAATTTAATAGTCACATTTTAATCACTGTAAGCAGTAAGATGCAAGCTATTATTGGATTTTCACTGCTTTTAAGATTAGATTTGTTTTACATTTTATTTCTTAAGTCATTCTCAGTAAAGGTCATCATATAACAATCTCTCAAAATCCAGGAGATGTTGCAAGAACATTTAGTTTGTCTTATCTGCCAGAATTCCTTGAGGTCTTTTGTTCAAAATTTTCTTCATTGTTTAGTTCACAAGTCTTGAGGGTAGAGCTGAAATATTTTAAAATCAGACACTTCAGTGATTTTTTTTAACTGATACTTTTACTTTCAGCTTTAGAAGTCAGCATTTATTTAACTGTTTCCTTTTTTCCTGACAAGATGTGTAAGTGACAGAAGCTTTGTATTTCAGCACAGAAATTAGGACACCATTTTCACTGAAGTACTGATTTTTTTATTTTTTTTTCCGACAGCTGCAAGCAAGGAAGTCTGTAAACTCCTTTGGGAACCAATCTTGTCAAAAAAAGAGTAGGCTTCATCTGAGATTACACAGGGAGAGCAAAGCATTTTTCCCTCTGACAGTATCTATACAGCAGGACACAAGATGTTGCTTTTGAAGTGTCAAATAATTTGGATGGGGTCATTTTTTTATTATAACCAGCTTAATGACCTTCCAGGGCTCAAATGCAGTTCCTTGAAAAATTAAAGTCTTTAAATTGATTTTTTATAAACTATGTAATGTTCACTGCTACTTGGAGTGGACTGTAGGAGCTTTTCAGCTCACCTGTAGCAGAAGAACACTTCTGGAAGGAGAACATGAGCCATTTGCACCAAGGACTGCTCATTTCTTCTCTTCCTTGAGCTTTCTGGGGCCCATAAAAACCAGATATTACCTTGCCAATATGGAGGACACATACTTCAAGTGGAAATCAGGCAGTCTGGAAATATCCTGAGGAGAGCAGATCAAACAAAGATTATAACTCAGGTTCTACAGACAAGAACTTTGGGTTTTGAAGGTTTGCATGTCTTTTGTGCTCTGCTCTCGGCTGAGTCTCTACCCAAAAACTTTACATGCTAAAAATATTAAATCAAGCTATTTAAAAAAAAGTCTCAGCTTTCAGTAAACTGTATGATTTTGTATGGTATCCGGGCAGAACAAAATTACATCAGTCAAAGTCTGAGTGAAGTCTGATACCAACACCTTTCCTAGCTCTGCTACAGTGGCGGCTCTTTCTTTACAGTCTGTTGGGTCTCACAGTCCCCAAAAAGTGTCTAACATAGCAAATACTTCCATCTTTCTTAACTGAAGACCTTTCTACCCTTTTTGATCACTTCTTCTTTATTTCTCTTTCAGAGCCATTTCCTGATATCCTTCAAAATGTTTAAACAAGAACAAAACAAAACAAAAAACAAAAACAAAAAAAAAAATATAGGCAAAAAAGAAAAAAGGCAAATTGGGTAATTTCCAACTCCCTCCTGCCTCCTCAAGAAAGACAGCAGCTTTTCTGGACCATTTAAAGTTCTCCACAGTTCTTGTGACATTCCCAAAATTTCATTTTCTGCTTCTTGTTCAAATTATAAACTGACTAGTAAGTCAGGTTGCCTGTCTCTGTCCATGCCCAAATGCTGTATTGGGTGCATACATGGATGTGGGATTATTTTTTTCAGAAATATGAACAGCTTTTGACAACTCTTTGTTTGATGCAGATGAAGATACTGAAGTATTCACCACTTGGCATTGCTACAAGGAAGTGTATTTGCCCTTATTTGCTAAAATTACCATTTTGTGACCAAAGAGGAAGGCTGTCTCACCCCTAAAAATTGTGATGTTTTAACAGTATTTAATTGTGAAGTTATAATTGTATTTGTTCTCCTGTTCTCAGCCCAGTCCTGTCCAGTGCTTTGGGATCCATCTTCAGCAAATGGGACCTTCCTGTTTTCACTCTGCCCTTCAACATTGCGGTGACCCTGTACCTGGCAGCCACAGGACACTACAACCCCTTCTTCCCCACAACCCTTATCAAGCCCGTAGCTGCAGTGCCCAATATCACCTGGTCTGACATCAATGTACCTCTGGTAAGCTTCACAACATCAAGTTTGTGGTATTTCACTGCACAGGTGAGCATGAGGTTCACCTCTGGGTGACACTTTCACCTGGGTCAGAACAACTCGGGAGCAACTCTCAGAAGTACAGGGGCTGGTTCAGTGCAAGCACAGCAGTGCCACAGAATCCCCAGGGACAGTCCTGGCTGATCCAGGCTGGTGGAGCCTGAGGGAGCAAAGAACCTGAGCGTCATTCCACTCAAACTTGGGTTGTCCCAAAAATAGTCTTGAGTGTACATCCAGCACACATCTGGATATGGCCTCCTGCTGTCCAGAAATGGGTAAAAATATCATCAGCAACACAGTCAATGGCAATGTGAAAATTTAGAGGAAAGATCAGGATTTCAAAGTGACAGAAACTCATTTATACCCAGTCCCCTCACATCTAGCTCTAGGTCTGGAGGGTCACCTTCCCAAAGGAGAATAGGGTAACTGATCCAGAGGGTTGTGGTCAATGGCTCAGGGTCCCAGTGGACATCAGGGACAGGTGGTGTCCCTCAGGGGTCCATATGGGCACCAGAGTCCCTGAATATCTTCATTAATGACACAGACAGAGGCATCAAGGGCAGCCTCAGGGAATCTGCAGATGGCACCAAGCTGAGAGGTGCAGCTGACACACCTGGAGCATGGGATGACATCCAGAGGGACCTGGGCAGGCTGGAGATGTGGAACCTCTCAGGTTTAACAAGGCCAAGTGCTGGAGCTGCAGCTGGGTCAGGGCAGCCCC